>NW_027507685.1:36754632-36817132 GCF_037356315.1 Lithobates pipiens
ATCTATATGTCTATATCTAAAAATATGAAACAGTACTTATTAGCAAATAATTACATTAATTGATAATTAATTACTAATCATAATGATTTAATATGTAGAGAGATACTGTATTTTTATATTGGGGGGTCACCTCTATATATACATAACGGGGTCACCTCTATATATACACATAGTGGAGTAACCTCTATATATACACATAGTGGTGTCCCTGGATGGAGGCGAGAAGGTGAGGAGTTAGGACCCATCGGTCCCCATTAGGTAGCTCCACCCTCTCTAATAGTCCTGATCACCAATGTCACCAGGATAGAAAGTGATGAAAGATCAACCAGATCAGGAACAGAGGGGAAATCTTCTAATGGGGACATGGCTTTTACTGTCTAGGAGGGGGCTGGGCTCACTTTCAGGAGATTTCTTCTCACTTTTGTCTAGAACGGGAAATAAAGGAAAATCTCTCCATTGGGACACAAATGACAATAAAAAAAAAAAACTGACAGGGGTTCTACCATTCCCTTCTCCACCCAAAATGGGGAGCAAGTTTTGGGTTTAGGATTTCAATTTGGGAAATATTTGTCACAATATACATTATAAAATCTATATCACAACAGTGGTATATACAGTATGTGCAGTGTATACTGGAAGTAGGCTCAGACATGGATTCAACAGGACAATTTAGGCCACGCCCCAATCATTTGCGCCATATTTTGTAGCCACATCCACATCTATTGTTAGTACATTTGGCACCATGTCTCACTGTATACAGTTTAAGACGATACGTCATTATGAACATGTTGGCGGTAGAGCAGTGGTTTCTGTGCATTTGGGAGGAGATCCTGCCCCCTCCTGTATGCGTATAAAAAAAATTACATTTCAAGTGGGATGTTGTATTGAAATTCTGTGCCCCAACTGTGATCAAAGAGTACTGGCATGATCCTATTGACCTTTATGGGCAAACTTGGGATGATCAAATCCAACCAAGGCTGCCGCATCTGTACCACCCTCTCTGGCTGCCATAGTAGGATTTACTGTAGGTGGGCTGCCGGAGGTGGTAAAAATGCAGATCAACCTCTTTTTTTATTGGGGACCCAGCAGTTTTAAGTGGTTTGACTTTGACCTCTAACTGCCTCTTTTGCTGGACAGCTTAGTCTGATAAAAGAACTTGAATAACAACAGACTTACAGGCAGGATTACCAGGCAATAAAGCTGTGTTATGGGGGGGGGACCCCAAAAAAAAAATAGAATATCATACCAGTGACTGACTACATCATAGATGTCATTTTTTATTTTGCCCAGAGTTCCACTTCAAGTATGGGAATTCAGGGGGGAAATGCTGTTAGAGATGTCATGGGGACTATTTCACTTACACTTGTTCTGACATAGAAAGCCAGGCACTGAGAATGGACCACCCGGGGCAGAGAATATTGTCCATGTATATATAGAGTCCCCACAAAGCGTAACACGTAACACCAGATTATTTCCATAACACTCACTCATGACACTCACTTAAATATAATGGTCCATCTAAATGTGCACAGATTTCCTGTAAGATCGATCAATGACGTGTAAAGATCAAGAAAAAAAATGACTGTTTTCTTCTCTCTCTAGGACAAAACGATGAACGTCTCAACATCAGACAGCCTTATATCTGGGTTCCGTACATCAGTAAGGCTGAACTGGATAAAAAGATGGAGGACAAACAAACGCAAACAACTCCATCAAGAAATTATGACCAGAAGACTGTACAGGCCTCAACTATGGAGGACAAAGACATACAAGTCACTCCATCCACAGATGAGGACCAGAAGACTGTACAGACGGTGTCTATGGAGGACAAGACCATACAAGTCACTCCATCCACCGATGAAGACCAGAAGACAGCACAGGCTGCCACTATGGAGGACAAAGAAACACAAGTCACTCCATCAACCACTGAGGACCAGAAGATTATACAGGCCTCAACTATGGAGGACATAGGAATACAAGTCACTCTATCCATCAACGAGGACCAGAAAACTGTACAGACGGTGTCTATGGAGGACAAGAACATACAAGTCACTCCATCCACCGATGAAGACCAAAAGACAGCACAGGCTGCCACTATGGAGGACAAAGAAACACAAGTCACTCCATCAACCACTGAGGACCAGAAGATTATACAGGCCTCAACTATGGAGGACATAGGAATACAAGTCACTCCATCCATCAACGAGGACCAGAAAACTGTACAGACGGTGTCTATGGAGGACAAGAACATACAAGTCACTCCATCCACCGATGAAGACCAGAAGACAGCACAGGCTGCCACTATGGAGGACAAAGAAACACAAGTCACTCCATCAACCACTGAGGACCAAAAGATTATACAGGCCTCAACTATGGAGGACATAGGAATACAAGTCACTCCATCCACCAATGAGGACCAGAAAACTGTACAGACGGTGTCTATGGAGGACAAGAACATACAAGTCACTCCATCCACCGATGAAGACCAGAAGACAGCACAGGCTGCAACTATGGAGGACAAAGAAACACAAGTCACTCCATCAACCACTGAGAAACAGAAGACTGTACAGGCGGTGTCTATGGAGAACAAAAACATACAAGTCACTCCATCCACCGATGAGGACCAGAAGACTATACAGACGGTGTCTATGGAGGACAAGAACATAAAAGTCACTGCATCCACCAATGAAGACCAGAAGACTGTACAGGCTACAGCTATGGAGGACAAAGAAAGACAAGTCACTCCATCAAGCAGCAAGGACCAGAAGACTGCACAGGCCACATCTATGAAGGGCAAAGAAACACAAGTTACTCCATCAACCAAGGACATCAAAATTGAAATCAGAAATAAGAAAAAAAATAAAAAGAAAAAAAAGAAAAAAAAATCTTCATCCATCAGTAGCACAAACCATGAGATGGCCTCACCAATCCCATGCGCCAGTGCCATCAAGGACCAGTCATGCGTACTCTCCTTTCAAAAGATGACCTACCATAGAATCCTTGGAGAGGGATCCTATGGGAGTGTGCTGTTAGCCTCTCATCCTGATATTGACCAGAAGCTGGCGGTTAAAATTGTGGAAAAGAAAGGCATACTTAAAGCTGATGAGTGCGAGATTATTTTCACAGAACGTGACGTGCTGAAGGCAGCCAGCGAGAGTCCATTTATTACACGTCTATTTGGAACGTTCCAGACAAAGGTAAGTCTTTTCTCCTTCCAATTTCTTCACCTCTTTCCTGTACTGCACTCCACTACTGATCCAGACCCCCTAAAATTGTTATGCAAATGGTGACTTTTTTGGGAGCTGAAATTTACACAAGGCTAAGCATCCCCCTTCCGCCTCATATGACGGTCTTCACACCTGTCAAATAGTGCCTTAGGCACAGAGTGCTGAATTGTGAGAGGCGGAAGGGAGCTTCACTTGTGTCCCACACCAGGTTTTTCCTGAGGGGTCCGGCTGTAGTGGGTGGAAAGCAGTATGGGGAAGAGCAGAACTCTAGAGTACCTCCTACAAGCCTAGAGGTTGGTTAGGTAAACTGTACAGAGAAGAGGTTTTATTTTAAAAACTCATTTTAGGAAACTGCCATTGCTGGCCTGCTTTTTGAAATGACTACCTGGTTGCTTCCGATATCAAAACCTTGAGTCACTTAGAAAAAAGTCTGAAGCTAGCAATACAGGAGAAGTCAGGGCTTCTGATCTACATGGGGCTTCCAGGATGGTGAACCAAATAATTAATTCATTCGATCACCAGAACAGCCAGACAAAGCTAGCATTGCAATAAGGACAGTCTAGCAATGACGATCTTCATAGTTTCTCTGTCCAGTTTTCCTAACTTGTGTGTGTGTCTCTGTCTATTACAAAATGAAATCCTGCATGTCTATAATGTAAACTTTACCTCTTATTTTTACACAGAATAATCTCGTCTTTGTCATGGAAGGCCTGAGCAGAGGGGATCTCTTTGACACCGTGATTTCAGGTCCATATCCCAAGGACACCATCAGGTAAGATCAATAACCGGGCCACTCTGGAGTGGGGGGTTACCGACCATTGAGGAAATGGCAGTGATGTGATCACCCCCTTCACCTGAGCCCTGACCATCCACACCCCTATGTACTATAGGGGGGAGTCATTTCATCTTTAGATTTAATTGGTCTGCAATGATTTGGGATGCTAATTCATATATCTCTTTCCCCATCAGATACTTCATAGCAGAAATGATCTGTGGTCTGCAGTTTCTGCATTCTAGGGAGATAATCCACAGAGACATCAAGCCTGAAAATATCCTCTTGGATGATGACGGCCACATCAAAATCACTGATTTTGGCATGTCAGTTACTGGAGTCACAGAGTCCAAGAGGATTAAAGGACAATGCGGGACACCAACGTACACGGCGCCAGAGGTAAGATACGTGCTAACCACCTTATATTAGATCTAATTGTAATGTTTGTTATTATGGGATATAGAGATACGATAAAGGGGGCTCACTTTTCACTAAATGAAGAATTTCTCCACTGGTACCCTGTTTGCTTTCAATGGGTTTTCAGACTGGAACTATGTCCCCAACAAAAGGTGGGAATTTCTGAGACATTAAGGTCAGGTGTTGATAGCAGGCTCTGTTTGGCCCGATTCACACATACAAATGGGATAAAAGCTTCAGGGATTGTCCACCTGCTGGACTCCTTCTCGTTAACATGATGAGCGTTTGTGAACATTGAGCTATTGGGGTCAGTGTACCTCTATCTGCCCCTTTAAAAAGGACTATTAAAGTGTAGGCAAAACCTTTTTCTTTTTGTTTTGGTAAGAGCAGGGAAGGGTTTGATCCTCTGACAGTTTTACATAGGTGTCCCCATTGGGACCCCATCTGTTTGTACTGGTGACCACTGTCATTGAGAAGAAAAGTAAGATCCAAAGTTTTAGAGTTTTCCCCAGAACATGAGGTGAGGAGAAACCTTCAATGGGGAAGCCTGTTCTAGGGGAAAATTCTTTAAGAGAGAAATTTCCCTCAATTTGGGAGACTTCAACCAATTTTAATTTGTATCTCTGGGAGACCCAAGGTCACACAATTCACAAGCTCCGCCTTACTTTAATGTCTTTTGAGCACAATTTTAGGACTCCTGGTAGGCTTCATATGTCACATATACTAGCATGGAGTCATCTCTGTCCTCCGTCTGGCCTAACAATGAGCTTATTTATTTATCTTTCTCTCCATTATGTTTTTACAGATCCTTCAAAATTTGCCATACTTTGGCATGGTCGACTATTATGCATTGGGAATAATAGTATATTGTATGGCAGTCGGCAGACATCCATTTCTTAGTGGCAAAGAGTCCTTAAAGGAAGAATTGAAGATAGTGACCACCGTGGAACCAGATTATCCAAAAGACATGGACCCTACCCTCTGCGACATCATAAAGACTGTAAGTATACATAGAGGTTTTATATCTTTTAAGGGACAAAGTCCTTTCCAGGTTACATATATCTTATTAGGATTTTAGAAGACACATTAGAAATTTCATGTTTACCTGCACACATCTATTGAAGTCATAGCAGTACTTTCAGCAAGCTGACTGCTTAACCACTTAATAACCGCCCTATAGCCGAATGGCGGCTTCAGGGCGGTTTCTTAACTCTGGGAGGCCGTCATATGACGTCCTCCCAGAATTCCGCTCTCGCGCGCCCCTGGGGTGCGCACTTGAGAGCATCTGTGACCGCCGGGTCCGCATCATGGATCACGGTAAACGGCCGCTCACAGCGGCCGTTTACCACGTGATCGCTCCGTCAAATGACGGAGTGATCACTTGTAAACAAACCGGCGTCATGTTATGACGCCGGTTCCTCCCTCCCCCTCTCTGTACCGATCGGAACAGCGGAGGGGGAAGAGATCGGTGTCAGCAGCGATGTGGGCTGCATCTGCAGTGCCCACATCGCTGCTCACCGAAAATTAACCCTGCAATAACCCTGCAATAACTCTGCAATAACTCTGCAATAACCCTGCAATAACCCTGCAATAACCCTGCAATAACTCTGCAATGATTTTTACATGTAGGAGAGAAATGTCAGAATTGTCCTGGGTGCTCCAGAACGCCTGATGGCGCTCCCTGCATGTTGGGCCTCTGTATGTGGCCACACTGTGTAAAAGTCTCACACATGTGGTATCGCCGTACTCGGGAGTAATAGCAGAATGTGTTTTGGGGTGTAATTTGTGGTATGCATATGCTGTGTGAGAAATAAACTGATAATATGACAATTTTGTGAAAAAAAAAAAAGTAAAAAAAATCTTGATTTTGCAAAGAATTGTGGGAAAAAATGACAACTTCAAAAAACTCATCATGCCTCTTACTAAATACCTTGGAATGTCTTCTTTCCAAAAAGGGGTCATTTGGGGGGTATTTGTACTTTTCTGGCATGTTAGAGCCGGTTCACACAGCGGGCGATGCGAGGCGACACGACTCGCCTCGCTCTCGCAAGTCGCCCCCGTTCTGTACAATGGAACCGTTCTGAGAGGAGCGACTCGAGTCGCTCCGACTCAGAAAAAAGGTTCCTGTACTACTTTTGGGCGACCTCGGGGCGACTTGCATTGACTTCTATACAGAAGTCATTTGCAAGTCGCCGCTGAGGCCGCGGCAGGTCGCGGCGAGGCAAGTCGGAGTCGCCTCGCCTCGCCTGCCGTGTGAACCGGCCCTTAGGGTCTCAAGAATTGAAATAGGCCGTCAGTACTTCAGGTGTGATCAATTTTCAGATATTGGCACCACAGCTTGTGGACTCTATAACTTTCACAAAGACCAAATAATATCCACCAATTTGTACTTATTTTTACCAAAGATATGTAGTGGTATAAATTTTGGCCAAAATTTATGAAGAAAAAGTTACTAATCTGCAAAATTTTATAACAGAAATGAAGAAAAATTCATTTTTTTACAGAATTTTCTGTATTTTTTCTTTTATAGCACAAAAAATTAAAAAACCCAGCGGTGATTAAATACCACCAAAAGAAAGCTCCGTTTGTGTGAAAAAAAGGACAAAAATTTCATATAGGTCCAGTGTTGCATGACTGAGTAATTGTCATTCAAAATGTGAGAGCACCGAAAGCTGAAAATTGGTCTGGTTATTAAGGGTGTTTAAGTGCCCAGTGGTCAAGTGGTTAATGGAAGGATCTGTCTTCACCTGTCATAAGGAAAGCAGTAGCGCCTGTGTCCCTTGTGATGTCCGGTGAATGTCCAGTGAATTCAATTTCTGGGGACATTCCATATACAGACAGCATATATGATGGGGCTGCCATCATCATAAGAGTGATATAAGAAATGTGTAATTGTCAGAATTAAATATTAAAAGGGGAGTTCTATTGTTCAGAGATTGTTCATGTTATTTCAGTGTTTCTTATTATATTCTTTTGCTTTTCACAGTTTCTATGTAAAGATCAAGAGAAGCGGATGAGGCTAGTAAGCAACATCCGAAAACACCCCTTCTTACGGAAGGTGGACTGGAAGGAGACAGAGCAACGGAAATCACCGCCACCATTTCCATCAGCAGATGTAAGTATACAAATAAGGGAGGAGCAGGGCAGCCATCAGAAATTGTGGGGCCCCTTACACAGCTTTAGGCCTGGGCCCTCCCCCTGAGTCTGACCACCAACATTCTCCAGGGTCCCGCCACTGGCTGTCGCACTGAATCTGCCTACTAGCCATCCCACCAAGTCCTTTAGTGCCTCAGCCCCTCTCACACATGTAGCCTCTGAGCCCCTCTTACACCTGTACACTCTGAGCTCCCCTCACACCTGTACACTCTGAGCTCCCCTCACACCTGTAAGCTCTGAGCTCCCCTCACACCTGTACTCTCTCAGCCCTACCTCACACCTGTACTCTCTGAGCTCACCTCACACCTGTACTCTCTGAGCTCACCTCACACCTGTACGCTCTGAGCCCCTCTTACACCTGTACGCTCTGAGCTCCCATCACAAGTGTGCGCTCTGAGCTCCCCTCACACCTGTACTCTCTGAGCCCCTCTCACACCTGTATTTTCTGAGCTCCCCTCACACCTGTACGCTCTGAGCTCCCCTCACACCTGTACGCTCTGAGCCCCTCTTACACCTGTACGCTCTGACCTCCCCTCACACCTGTACGCTCTGAGCTCCCCTCACACCTGTATGCTCTGAGCCCCTCTCACACCTGTACGCACTGAGCTACCCTCACACCTGTATGCTCTGAGCTCCCCTGAGCTACCCTCACACCTGTATGCTCTGAGCTCCCCTCACACCTGTACTCTCTGAGCTCCCCTCACACCTGTACACTCTGAGCTCCCCTCACACCTGTACTCTCTGAGCTCCCCTCACACCTGTACTCTCTGAGCTCCCCTCACACCTGTACACTCTGAGCTCCCCTCACACCTGTACGCTCTAAGCTCCGCTCCCACCTGTACGCTCTGAGCCCCCCCTCACACCTGTACGCTCTGAGCACCCCTCACACCTGTACGCTCGGAGCCCCCCTCACATCTGTACACTCTTAGCCCCTCTCACACCTGTACGCTCTGAGCTCCCCTCACACCTGTATGCTCTGAGCCCCTCTCACACCTGTACGCACTAAGCTCCCCTCACACCTGTATGTTCTGAGCTCCTCTCACACCTGTACGCTCTGAGCCTGTTTTACACCTGTATGCTCTGAGCTCCCCTCACACCTGTACGCTCTGAGCCCTTCTTACACCTGTATGCTCTGAGCCCCTCTCACACCTGTACGCTCTGAGCCCCCCTTACATCTGTATGCTCTGAGCTCCCCCCACACCTATACAGTCTGAGCCCCCCTCACACCTGTAAGCTCTGAACTCCCCTCACACCTGTACATTCTAAATCCCCTCACACCTGTACGTTCTAAGCCCCCCTCACATCTGTACGCTCTGAGCTCCCCTCACATATGTATGCTCTGAGCTCCCCTCAAACCTTTATGCTCTGAGCCCCCCTCACACCTGTAGGCTCTGAGCCCCCCTTACACCTGTAAGCTCTGAGCTCCCCTCACACCTGTACGGTCTGAGCCCCCTCACACCTATATGCTCTGAGCTCCCCTCACACCTATATGCTCTGAGCCCCGCTCACACCTGTACGTTCGAAGCCCCCTTCACACCTGTACGTTCTAAGCTCCCCTCACACCTGTACGCTCTGAGTTTCCCTCACACCTGTATTCTCTGAGCCCCCTCACACCTGTATTCTCTGAGCCCTCTCACACCTGTATGTTCTAAGCCAGACTCGCACCTGTACGCTCTGAGCCCCCCTCACACCTGTACGCTCTGAGCCCCCCTCACAACTGTATGCTCTGAGCTCCCCTCACACCTGTACAGTCTGAGCCCCCTCACACCTGTACGCTCTGAGCCCCCCTCACACCTGTACACTCTGAGCCCCGCTCACACCTGTACGTTCTAAGCCCCCTCACACCTGTACGTTCTAAGCCCCCCTCACACCTGTACGCTCTGAGCCCCCTCACACCTGTACATTCTAAGCCCCCACACCTGTACGTTCTAAGATAGCCTCACACCTGTACGCTCTGAGCACCCCTCACACCTGTATGCTCTGAGCCCCCTCACACCTGTATGCTCTGAGCCCCCCACACACCTGTACGCTCTGAGCCCCCCTCACACCTGTACGTTCTAAGCCCCCCTCACACCTGTATACTCTGAGCCCCCCCACACCTGTACGCTCTGAGCTGCCCTCACACCTGACAGAGTAGCAGCCTTCCGACTTGCACGCATAGAGGAGCATCACTGAAGCTCCTCTGCACCCGACCCTGCCTTCTCATATCCCTGCCAGTCGGTTGGGCCCTTCCAGACGCTGCGGCCCCTTACAAGTGTATGGGCTGTACCCCCCTGATGGCGGCCCTGGGGAGATTTATAGGTATTTTTTTTCTGAATAAATCAGAAGCATTGACAAAACTTTTCTCTTTTCAGATTCCTGAGGAAGATCCTGGGGAAGATGACACAGCGGATGCATTCATTAAACGTGTAGAAAAAGACTATAGGAAGCCAATAGAGCCAGAGAAGCAGAAGAAATTCTATGGCTTCAGCTACGTGAGTGAGCATCTGAAGCAGTAGCCAGTGGCCTCATCACCACCATAGAGAGGCAGTAACATCAACGTACAGCCTCATCACCACCATCGGAGAGGCAGGATCCTCACCGTAGAGCCTCATCACCACCATCAAGGAGCCAGGATCCTCACTGTAGAGCCTCATCACCACCATCAGAGAGCCACGATCTTCACCGTAGAGCCTCATCACCACCATCACCACCATCGGAGAGGCAGGATCATCAATGTAGAGCCTCAGATCATTAAAGTCTGAAGGATCTACAATCATCTAATTTGACATTTATTTTTCAGGGACGAACATCGACTTTTCAAGGTCCCAATGATATAGGTAGGAAGATACATTTTATTTATCATCTACAGATGACAAGACATAAATACATTGTGACAACGACCATTGACTTTCCTATTACCAAAACCTCCAGAGAATCTGGTTGTGTCACAGATCAGACCACTCATCACATGTACTCTGACTGCTGCATGATAGAGGCGTATGATGGCACACGTGACATGGGCATGCGTACTGTGTATTCATAGAGCAGCCACAATCCAGAAGGCCATCCAGAGAGAAGCCTGATCTCATGCTCCACCCCCAGGGAACAACCCGCTCAGACCACTCTCAAAGAGTCAGGACATGTGGAGGAGGAGCGGGTTATAGGGGAGGAGTCCAACTGGCATATAATTGGGAAAAAAAACAGGAGTGTCACTCTTCTTAAACCACTAAGGGCTCCTTCACACCTGCCATTTTAGCATGCGGCAATGGCGTATTTTCCATGGCTGCAAAGTGTGCAGTGCACATGGGCCCCACGGGGGGGTGGGGTCCATTGTGTTTTGACCTACACTGCACCAATGAAACTGTGAGAACCACTTACATGCCGGATAGAATCCTCCCCCCATAGCCCACTCTTCCTCCATATTTCCTGCCAATAGCATCTGCAGCATTGACTCTCTGGGAGTGATCTGGGTGGGTTGCTCCCCAGGGGGGGAGGGGGGACTTGGGAATGGGTCTCCCTCTAGATGGCTTCCTGGAATTATATCCATGTAACACCAGAAGATTTATGGGGTTACATAGATGGAGGTCTTAGTAATAGGAAAGTCAGTGGATATTGTCACAATGTTTTTATGTCTTGTTATCTGTAAATGAGAAATAAAATGTACATTCTTATCTATACCGCCTTGATGTGGGGACCTTAAAAAGTCGGACTTTGTCCCTGAATAGTAAAAGTCAAATCAGATCCGAGGCTATATATTGCTAACAAATCAAATGCATGTTCTGATCTATATTGTCTTGAACAGTATAGAAAGTCGTGCATTTCACTGGGAGATAAACTGGTCACCCCTAGACTGATGATTCAGGGACTATCCGATCGCCTTAGTGGGTCAGGAAGGAATTTTTTCCCCTTTGGAGTCCATCTGACTGAGGGGGTTTTCGCCTTCCTCTGAATCATCCTGAAGGTTTAGGAGTGTGAAAAGCCCTCATCTCTGAGGAGTCAGAGGATAACAATGGCCAATCTCCAATAGATAGATGAGGAACTGGTCACCCTAGACTGATGATTCAGGGACTATCCGATCGCCTTAGGGGGTCAGGAAGGAATTTTTCCCCTTTGGTGCCCATCTGACTGAGGGGGTTTTCGCCTTCCTCTGAATCATCCTGAAGGTTTAGGAGTCTGAAACGGTCCCACCTCTGTGGAGTCAGATAATAACAGTGATGGACCGACCAATGTTCTCTGAAGACCTACAATAATTTTCTTGTAAAAATGTTTCCTTGTAAAGAATTTGAAATTTCAATAAAATTGTGTGTACCTTAATTGTCTTTTGTATGTGAAGGTTTTTTTCCTATCTCTATATTTTAATATAATGATGAATGACAGCAGGGTGGGGAGTCTCATCCCATATTTCATGATTATATCACCCTTAGGCTATGGGATGGTGAGGGGAAAACACTATTAACATAGGGTTGCCAACTGTCTGAAATTCACCTCGACAGTCCAGGTTTTGAATCATGTGTCTGTGTTTCAGTTCACCTCAAACTCAGACACATTATTAAGACAGGAACATGGCTCGGAACAGGGCCAGACAGCAGGGTGAGGGGGCATTAAGTGTGCCACATTACCATTTCCTTTGGAGCACCCAAAGATTGATTGGACCCTGGGCAAAAAAATTTTTTTCCCCCCCCCCATGCAGTTTTGCTCTCCACCTGCTTTGAGACATACAATAAAATACAGCTAGACTTAAAATCAGTTTACTGAATCAGATCAGACAACGATTGGTTGCCAGAGGTTACGGTGTATCATTACCACTCACTGACTAGAGGTTACAGCACATAATTTTTCCTTGTTTATTGGTTGCTAGAGATTACTGTACATCAATACTGCTCACTGATTGGTTACTATAGGTTACTGCACATCATTACTGCTTACTGTTTGATTGCTAGAGGTTACAGCACATCATCTCCTCACTGCCTGCACACCATGGGCTAGGGAGGTGAAGGGGGCTATTAATAAACAGAAAACTCTTCGGGATCCTAGGACTCCTAGGCTCAGTGCTGGGGAGAGGGGAGCGTGTGATCAGTGGAAATGCTGATTTCTTTTAACACTGACTACCAATATAAAGAGGAGTTTCAACACTGGCCACCAATGTAATAGGGGTTTACACTGACCACTAATGTAATAGAAGCATTCACAGTAACCACCAATGTAAGGAGGGAGATTTACACTGACCACCAATGTAAGGGGGGCGTTCATATTGGCCACTAGTGTGAATGAAGGGATTCTACACCAAGCACCAATGTAATGAAAAGATTTACACTGACCACCAATATAAATGAGACATTTAGCCTGCGTTCACATTTGTGTGTGTTTGGAAAGTATGCAAAATCGCTTTCCAAGGTAACCCTGGGACAGTGCTTCTCCTAGGGGTTTATCTGATGCGGGGAGGAGCCGTGAGCGCCGCCGGGGGATCCCAGAAGATGAGGTTTGGGGCCACTTTGTGCAAAACGAACTTCACGTTGGAGGTAAGTATGATATGTTTGTTATTTAAAAAAAAATAAAATAAAAAAAAAGTAAATGAAGGTTTAGTGTCACTGTAAAGGTGTCTGTTTAGACCCCTGATATCTCACCAAAACCACCCAGTGGGACTCCTAAAAAAATTGTACAAAATAAAATATAGAAGAAAAAAGGAAAAAATTTATAAAAATAAAATAGGTAAAAAATAAATAAAAAATCAGAAAATAAAAAACTGAAACAAGTGGCGGAACTACCAGGGACACAAAGGTTACACGTGCGACCGGGCAAGTGTGACTTTCTCTTCTCTGATTGTTCTCCACCATTGATAGAGCTGTATCTCACCATTTCTCTACAATCTCTGCTCCTTTCTAGAGGCCAAACATTGAGATCTTTATATCTTATGGAGATTGAGATCTTTATATCCTAATAACAGTTACATTTTCAACTAAAATAAAAATGACTGACACCTGTGGGGGGGACTACCAGGGTCACAAAGATCGCACCTGGGCTTGGAGGGAAGGGCCCCGGCCAGATGTCAGGGGGGGCCCTGCATGGTTTCTTGCACCGGGGCCTTGAAGGATCTAGTTACACCTCTGTTCTGGCACACTGCTTTTTATTGTTTCATTCTGGAAAAACATTGAATTTCAAATGATATCTGACCACAGTACTCCATACTCTTCAGCGCCCACATATTTTCTCCAGAAATCTCCTTCCTGCTGGATCTCTGACCTCAGTGATCTAACATCAGAGGTATAATTGGAACCTTTAGGGCCCTGGTGCAAAAAAGGGCTCCCCCTGACCTCCCAGGGCCCTCTCCATCAGTATCATGGCCCTTCCCTCCAAGGCCAGGTGCCTTTACTCCCATTCTGCGGCCCTTTATTATTGTCTGGCAGCGGGCCCCCTTCCTTTATAATTGACAACATTTTCAAAAAAATTTCATGGACATCCTTTTTTCACTCTGTGTTCAGCAAGTAATTCTAGGTGGAGAATGACTTGATTAGGGGAGGGGCATACATTTTAAATGGGTGTAATAAAAAAGTATGCAGTGCAGTAAGAAGTATCAGTGCAGAGCTATAGAGGATATAATATGTAACAGCAGGGCAGTCAGTGAGCAGTATGTCAGGGCAGAGCAGTCTTAATAGCATCATGGGCCCCTGGGCAAAGTAATACTCTGGGATCCCTAGAATGGAGACAGCGCAGGTAAACAGACATCAAGTAGGTGGGAGCAGACAAGCAGAGCTTCCCCTTTGGGAGGAGCTCCACATTAACTACATGAACAATCCCCCACGGGAAAGGCCCCTGGTCCTGATGGGTACACTGTCTGCTATTACAACACGTTTCGTGATATCCTACTCCCCCATCTCACGGCTTACGCCAATTCTATATCTCGCAACTCCTGTCTGCGCACGGAATCTCTCGCGGCCCACATAACAGTCATACCTAAACCAGGTAAAGACCCCACAGCATGCAGCAGCTACCGGCCGATCTCCCTCCTTAATGTGGATGTCAAGCTATACTCCAAGGTCCTGGCTAATCGGCTACTTCCCCTAATACCTAGCTGGATTTCCAAGGATCAGACTGGCTTCATACCTGGTAGAGAAGCCAGGGATAATTCCCTCCGGACAATTTCCCTGATTCAGTATGTCCGACGGTGCTCCCAGCCCACCCTACTTGTTTCTACGGATGCAGAAAAGGCATTCGATAGGGTGGACTGGGATTACCTCAAGACGACCCTGCATCACCTAGGTCTTGGCCCTAAAATGTTCTACCGCATAACCTCACTTTACTCCACTCCTACAGCGCGTGTCCGCATAAATGGCTCTCTGAGTGACTCATTCTCTCTGCACAATGGGACCAGACAGGGCTGCCCCTTATCCCCGCTCCTATTTGCTCTCACCCTCGAACCCTTCCTGTCCACAATTAGGCATAACATTAATATCCATGGGGTTCAGGTAGGTCCCACAACCCATAAATATGCAGCGTATGCTGACGATATTTTATTTTTTGTCCAGAAGCCCCGTATTTCCCTGCCTAATCTGATGTCGGCCCTCTCTACCTACCAAACCCTCTCCAATTTTAAAATTAACTTTTCGAAATCGGAAATTCTAAACATTAATCTCCCCAGACGGGAAGCAGATCTACTGCGGCCCCTCTTCCCTTTTACATGGGTTCAGCGTCATATGAAATATCTAGGAATCAACCTTACACCAAATATTCACTCCCTTTTTCGATATAACTACCTCCCACTACTCAACAATATCAGAGAGGACCTGAGAAAATGGAAGAACCTTTCACACTCCTGGCTAGGGAGGGTTAACGCTGTTAAAATGAACATATTGCCCAGAGTCTTATTCCTATTCCAAATGATCCCCATGGGGGTACCCATAGGTTTTTTTACAACACTACAGACCATGATCTCCCGCTATGTTTGGAGGAACAGCCATCCCAGGGTATCTAGGGACGTTTTATACCGTGCCAAAGATGCTGGGGGCCTGGCTCTACCGAACTTTAGGATGTATTACCATGCAATTATACTCACCAGGATAGCAAATTGGAAGTACGCGGTTAACACCAAGCTGTGGGTGGCCATGGAACACTTTTTATCTGGGGCAGACCTCAGAGTTGCACCGTGGATCCCTCGTGTTCACAGACATCTTGGTACTGAAACCTCCTCGCTCACTTCCTCCACCTTTGCTGTTTGGGACTACTTACACAAGCGGTTCTCCTGGTCTTACAACTCCCCTCTAATGCCACTTCTCCACCAACAATATTTTCTACCGGGTCTACTAGATCCAGGCTTTCATGCCTGGTCCTCGGATGGGTCCCTGATGCTGCACCAGGTCCTCCGGAACAATGCCCCTAAACCTTTGTCAGAAATACTCGGCACCAAGCCGATTACATTCCTGGACAAGTGGAGGTACGTTCAATTACAGTGTTTCCTGCGGGCCCTGCCCCGACCACTGAGAGACTCCGAGACTTTAAATGAAATTGAGGTGGTGTTTTACCCCAAGGATCCTCCCTTGCATTGCATTTCTTTGTTCTATAAGGCCCTCAATAGTCTCCTCCACAACTCATTCCCGTCCTTTCTGGCCTCATGGGAGAAAGATTTAGGTACCAACCTCACTGACCTACAAAAACGGAAGGTGGTACAACTAACCCAGGTCTCATCCATCGCCTCACAAATAGCTGAGGTTAACTACAAATTGCTCACCAGATGGCACTACACCCCTGTGAAGTTACACAGGATGTTTCCTGACAACTCCCCGTTATGCTGGAGGAATTGTGGGTTCCGGGCCACTCATGCACACATATGGTGGTCATGCCCCGTTATCAAGCTGTTCTGGTCGAATGTCATCCAGATTATTCAACGTATTTCTGGCACCCTCCTCCCTGATGAACCCTGGGCCATTCTCTTCCATGCTACTATAGACCCTGTGGGCCGATACAAACGCTCTATCATCCCACACCTGCTGAACACAGCTAAGGCACTGATACCTGCCCTGTGGGGCCAATCAAAGACTCCGTCACTGAAAAGTTGGATGCGTAAAATCGAGGCAGTTTACCTCATGGAGGACATCACTCATGCCAATAAGAATTCCTCGCAAAAACCCTCTTGACTTGGTCTTGTTGGAAAGAATTTACCTCCACTACATTTTACGCAGATATCTTAGCGCAGCCCCACTGAGCAGCGCAAACTAAGTTTCTACATGCCACCACGCGAGCCACCGTACCCCCACCCTCTTTCTCCCCTCCTTGACCCTCCTCTCCTTCTCTTCCCCCCCCCCCCCTTTTTACACTCTCTTGCCTTTTTCTGTTATCTCTCAGTTTCTGTGATAGACAACATGATACCTGGTCCTTGAATCAGAGCTGTGTACTTTGCTCATTATCTCTTGAATGCTTTTCGGTTTTGTTTTTGTGTTTTTTTTGTTTGTTTTTATTCACTGGCACTTCCGTTATTGCTTTACTGTGTTTGCCCTAAGATGCTCGGATGCTAATTACTAATCCTGTCCCCTGGTTTATGGGACTGGGTGCTGTATGTGGATTTAACAGTATATGTTTGTTGTTTATCTTTAATAAACATTTATTAAACAAAAAAAAAACTACATGAACAATCATTCTGTACAGCAAAGAAACAGTGGGAAAAAAAATACATACATATAGTAAAAAAGTTGTCCTGTGCATATATCATATCTGCTAGATTGAGTGCTCCCCTTCCCAGCACTATGGCCTCTCTACACACCAGATATGCCCCCTGCACTCTGACCTCACTACATCCCAGATATCCCCCCCAGCACTCTGACCCCTCTACACCCCAGATAGCCCCCAGCACTCTGACCTCTCTACGCCCCAGATATCCCCCCAGCACTCAGACCCCTCTACATCCCAGATATCCCCCCCCAGCACTATGACCCCTCTACACCCTAGATATCCCCCCAGCACTCTAACCCCTCTACACCCCAGATATCCCCCAGCACTATGACCCCTCTACACGCCAGATATCCCCCCAGCACTCTGACCCCTCTACATCCCAGATATCCCCCAGCACTATGACCCCTCTACACCCCAGATATCCCCCCAACACTCTGACCCCTCTACATCCCAGATATCCCCCCAGAACTCTGACCCCTCTACAGCCTAGATATTCCCCCAGCACTGTTACCATATACCATAAGATACCCCTTGTATTGTCACCTCACTAAATGCCTGATACCCCCTATACTGTGGCCTCTCTACAGCCCTGATACCTCTAGCACTATAGTCAGCCAAGATACCCCAAGCATTGCTACCTCCTATACACCCCAGATCCCCCCTCAGCATGGTTTTACCCCATACACCCTTGATATCCCCAGCACCATTATTTCTTCCATGTAGTTCCCCCTTTTCCAATGGAGATACAGTGCATGTAATCTTTTGGCTCTGTGCCCACCTTCAGAATAAGACTCACCTATATCAATCAAGCTGGCAGGACAGGCGGAGGAGGGAGCATCCCTCCGGGCATTCCAAGCGCTTTGGTGCAAACAGTGCTGAACAGGTGGGCTCCCCATGACACCATCCACAATGCTACTTGTGCAGGTGGGCTCTCAGTGCTGCAGACTATGCTGCTCCCACTCCAGCTTTTACCCCGCAGCCTTCGAGTATTCAAGCTGCATGGGGCAGGGTCAAATCATCACTGGCGCTCTATCCCTGCCTCTTTCTGCTGGCTGTGAAATACTGGGTATCGTTCTGCACAGCACGGCGTACCGCTGCCAGTCTGCCTCCCCTGTGTATCCATCACTCTCAGTGCCATCATGGGACCCCCAATTTTGGGGCAGCGTGGGCTCAAGGACCAGTTCCTTTGGGGAAAGTGTAGGGGGCCCCCATGCATCTGGGGCCCCCAGGCAGCGCCCAGGCATGCCCACTCATTAAGACAGACCTGTGTTATGGCAGTCAGTGAGCAGTACATAGTGACAGGGCAGTCATTGAGCGGTAGGTCAGGTCACTCTGTGAGCGGTAGGTCAGGGCACTCGGTGAGCGGTAGGTTGGGGCAGTCAGTGAGCAGTATGGCGGGCCAGTCAGTGAGCGGTATGGCGGGGCAGTCAGTGAGCGGTATGGCGGGGCAGTCAGTGAGCGGTATGGCGGGGCAGGCAGTGAGAGGTATGGTGGGGCAGGCAGTGAGAGGTATTGCGGGGCAGTCAGTGAGCGGTATGTTGGGGCAGTCAGTGAGCAGTATGTCGGGGCAGTCAGTAAGCGGTAAGTCAGGACAGTCGGTGAGTGGGATGATCCATGAGTCACTTACTACATTGCTGCAGACAGTAGCTTTCCCAGGCTGCTATGTGACTAAATAGGTGGGGAATTACCAGTCTCAATGTGCCCCAACAGCTGGGTATCTACCAAACTCAGTGTGCACTGACAGTTGTGAAACTATCAGTCCCAGTGTGCCCTAACAGGTGGGGATTGGGGAACCACTAGTCCCAGTAAGCCCTGACAGGGGGGAGGATCTACCAGTACCAGTGTGCTCCAAAGACAGGAACCTACCATTTTCAATGTGCTGTTGGCTAAGGGACTAGCATGGCCTGATAGAGAACTACATGTCCCAGCATGGCCTGATAGAGAACCACATATCCCAGCATGGCCTGATAGAAAACTACAAGTCCCAGTATGGCCTGATAGAGAACTACAACTACAATCTGATGCCCCCTAAAAATGCCGCCACTGTCCCTCACTGCCCGGTGTACTGCTGGCTGAGACCCGCGGCACTTTATTATTAATAACCCCCAGGCGCTGCTTGGCTCACTGCCCAAACAACTGGTTGCTAGACACAGCCCGCCTGGTGTCTAGCAACCAGTGATGTCATGAAGAGGAGGAGAGCGGAGCCCCAGCATTCACAGCGAGCTGTAGGAGAATCTCCTCCTCGCGCCTAAGCTCCGCCCCGACCCCGGGGTTGGGCCTGATGTCTTTTCCTGCTCTGGAAGAAAGGTAGGAGGAATGCTCCCTGCCCCGAAGATTCTCACGGTCACTCGGCTCCCTCCTATACACTACCCCCCTCCAATCATGCTGCTGTACAGTCCCCCCATACTGCCCTCCACTACCCCCCTCCCATCATACTGCCCTCCACTACCCCCCCATCATACTGCCCTCCACTACCCCCTTCCATCATACTGTCCTCCACTGCCACCCCCTCCCATCATCCTGCCCTCCACTACCCCCTTCCCATCATACTGCCCTCCACTGCCACCCCCTCCCATAAAAAAAACACTATAAAAAATGTAATTGTAAAATAAAATATAATGGTTAAAAAATATTAAAAAAATTAAATAACAAAAATTAAAAACTGTTGACCATGTCCACTGCCCTACTGACAATATCCACTGCCCTACTGTCCATATCCACTGCTCTACTAACCACGTCCACTACCCTACTGACCACATCCACTACCCTACTGACAATATCCACTGCCCTACTGACAATATCCACTCATCTACTGACCACGTCCACTACCCTACTGACCATGTCCACTGCCCTACTGACAATATCCACTGCCCTACTGATCACGTCCACTGCCCTACTGACACCGTCCACTGCCCTGCTGACACCTTACACTGCTCTATTGACACCATCCACTGCCCTACTGACACCGTCCACTGCTCTACTGACACCGTCCACTGCCCTACTGACACCATTCACAGTCCACACTGACACCACTGAAGGAACTACAAGCAAAAGTCTCTGTACATAGCTCATTCCAGAACCCTGCACTCTGTACATAACGCACTCCATACACTGCATGCTTTTATCCTTTTTTTAAATGAACGTGCCTTGGTTTTTTATGTATCCATAAGACTCTTGCTTGCGGAACAATAATAAAAGCATTTTTTATAGGTACAAGGCAGCCCGAGATTTGTTTAACCACTTGCTTACTGGGCACTTAAACCCCCCTCAGTCCCAGACCAATTTTCAGCTTTCAGCGCTGATGCACTTTGAATGACAATTGCGCGGGCATACAACACTGTACCCAAATGAAATTTTTATCATTTTTTTCCCACAAATAGAGCTTTCTTTTGGTGGTATTTAGTTACAGCTCGGAGTTTTATTTTTTGCTAAACAAACAAAAAAAGATGCAAAAAAAAAAAAAAATTCATGTTTTAATAGTTTGTTATAAAATTTTGCAAACGGGTCATTTCTCTCCTTCATTGAAGTGCGCTGATAAGGCGGCACTGATAGGCTGCATTGGTGGGCACTGATGGGCTGCATTGGTGGGCACTGATAGGCTGCATTGGTGGGCACTGATAGGCTGCACTGGTGGGCACTGATAGGCATAGTTAACGCGGCACTAATAGGCACAGATAAGGCGGCACCGATGGGCACAGATAAGGCGGCACTGATGGGCAAAGATGGGCACAGATAAGATGGCACGGATGGGTGGCACGGATAAGTGGCACGGATGGGTGGCATGGATGGGCACTGATAGGTACCACAGATAGATGGGACTGATGGGCACTGATAGGTGGCACTGATAGGTGGCTCTGATAGGTGGCACTGCTGGGCACTGATGGGCGGCACTGCTGGGCACTGATGGGCGGCACTGGGGTGCAGCACCTTTGAGGCAGATTGGGTGGCACTGTGGGTGGCACTGTGGGTGGCACTGTGGGTGGCACTGTGGGCACTATGGGCACAGACGGGGGGCACTTACTTTTACTTTGTTATACTTCAGGATGGCACTGCGGGAGGCAGGTGGGCACTGGCAGGTGGCATGTGGTGCCTTGCATTGCTGGCCGTGATCGGGACTGATGTCCCGATCACGGCCGCCGGTGATCGGCTTTTTTTTTTTCTCCTCGCGCTGTCAGCGCGAGGAGGAATAATAGCCGATTACCGGCTCCGTTCTATCACATGATCAGCTGTCATTGGCTGACAGCTGATCACGTGATAAGGGGTCGGGATCGACCCCTTACACGGATCGGTGATCAGGCGAGTCTCACGGACTCGCCGATCACAGGGCGCGCAGGCCGCTCGTAACCGGGACGACGTCAATAGACGTAGTCCCGGAAATCTAGGTCCGCGCTAATGCCGTCATTCGGCAATAGCGCGGTACCCAAGTGGTTAATGATACCCCTTAAGCTCCTCCCACTGCCAGAAGTTTGACCACACCCACCTTTACCTCGGCACGCTACGCAAGGTTATTTCCTTCCAGTGTCCCTCATTCTGAAGTTCAAAAGTTGGGAGGTATGGTTTCGGGTGTTGGGAGGTGGGCATGGTGAAGGAAAAGAAGCCCAGGGTGATGCCCCTCTCCTGGCTCTGGTGGGTCTTGTTGAAGGTGGCAGCGGAGGAGGCGGTGCCCAGCGTCTTGGCCAGCAAAGTTTTCCCGCTGTTAATGTGGTCCCGCACCCCAACATTTGGCTTCAGAGTCTCCCCCCTCTGCAGGAGCAATGCGTTCCAGCTTCGTAACTGAAAACGTCCTGGTTGTGCACTGCTTCCCCTTCCCTCCCAGAAACAAATGGTGGGGAATGTTGGTTGAACGTAGTGTACCCGTGTTCTATCAGATTAGGCAACCGCCAGATTAGGTAACAGAGTTGACGTTCCACGGGTTTGCTAATCTGACAGAACAGCAGCACCAGACATCTTACTACACCCAGCTATGGCTAGAATTTCAGAGTAACTTTAGCAATAAAGTGAGCGTATATAAATAAATATAGTGTATTGACATCTGTGATGCTGTTTCGATGTTTAATTTTGAAAGCCTAAAGCATGGGTGCTCAACCTGCGGCCCTCCAGATGTTATGAAACTACAATTTTCATCATACCTCTGCCTTTGGGAGCTATGCATGTATCTGTTAGCCTTGTAATGCCTCATGGGACTTCTACAGTAGTTCTGCAGCAGCTGGAGGGCCACAGGTGGAACAACCATGCATAGCTCCCAGCTGTCCCTGATTTGGAGGGACTGTCCCTCTGTCCCTCTTTCCTCCTCATTTGTCCCTTATTTTGGTCTCATCTATAGAGTTGTGTATAAACTGCACTTTTTATCGTTCTAAAATAGTTTCCCAGTGCTAAACCTTTCATCCAATTTCTAAATTGCTGCATTTGTAAATTTTAAAAGCCAATATAAAGGAATAGTAATGGTAAAAAAAGCCCTTGTGGGTTTGATTAACTTTTTTTTTTGGTTAAATCTCCTTTAACCACCTCAATACCGGGCACTTACACCCCCTTCCTGCTCAGGCCATTTTTCAGCTTTCAGCTCTGTCGCACTTTGAATGACAATTACGTGGTCATGCTACACTGTAACCATGTGAAATTTCTATCATTTTCTTCACACAATAGAGCTCTTTTGGTGGTATGTAATCACTCCTGGGATTTTGTTTTTGTTTTGTTTTTTAGGAAAAAATAAAAACCAAAAATTTTGAAAAAAAATAAAAAGTTTTTCTTAGTTTCTGTCAGTAAAATGTGGTAAATAAGTAATTTTTCTCCTTCACTGATGTACGCTGATGAGGCAGCACTGATGGGCATTGATAGGCTGCACTGATGGGCACTGATGAGATGGCACTGATAAGAAGGCACGAATATGCCGCACTTATGGGCACTGATGGGTGGCACTGGGCACAGATAGGCATCACTGGTGGGTACAGATAGGTGGCATGGATAGGCAGCACTGATAGGCATTGATGGGCAGCACTGATAACCAGCACTGGCTGGCATCACTTATGATCACTCATTGCTTTCACTTGTGGGCACACATTTCTGCCACTGGTGGCACGTAATTGTATTCAGGGCACTGATGATCAGTGCCTTGATTACATCCCTAGATGTCCTCTGTGAGGACATGCCACTGATCGGCTCGCCTCTAATCATGCTCTGTCAGTGTGAGGCGAGGAGAGCCGATTACCGGCATCTCCGTGTTTGGACACAGCCGATCACATGGTTAAAGAACCGCGGCCACTCTTTACACAGATTGGGGTCACGCCGTGTCCTAGCAACATGGAGCGGCCACAGTCGCCACGCTGTGCACCCCCGGGGGCACGCGAGAGTGGTCATTCTGGGAGGCCGTCATATGACATCCACCCAGAAGGAGAGCCACGCCGCCTGTCGTCATTTGGTGACAGGTGGGCGTAAAGAGGTTAAGGGGGTGTGGCAGAGGGCATGTCTTATGCCTACATTCATTTGCTAGGTGTCCCTCATTCCCATCTCAAAATGTTGGGAATTATGCCCATGGCCTGAGCAGCTCGGGGTGTACCAACATGGCCTCCACCATCTTCCTACTGCTGGCATCCAGCTTCTTTCAAAATGTAAAATCAAAACACCATCACAAATGTCAATATACTATATTTATTTATATACGCTCACTTTATTGCTAAAATGACTCTGAAATTCCAGACGTAGCTGGGTGTAGTAAGATGTCCGCTGCCGCCTTCTTCTGACTTCAGGTGTTCCATCAGATGAGCAAATCTGGTAGCAAAGGAACGCATTTGCAGCTGGCAGAAAGTCACTTTTGTTACCTAATCCGATAGGTTTGCTATTCTGACAGAACACCGGTGTTCTGCTGAAAACTGTTCAGATTACCGCTACCCATCAGATGGTGTAACGGACGTAACATTCCGACCAAAAAAATACTTACTGCGCATGCGCTATGTGTTGCAACATGAGTTCAACAGCGCTATGCGTTCCAAACACTTCATGATTTGACGGGTAGCAGTAATCTGATAGATGGGCATTGATTTGGCGGCACTGATAGGCGACATGGATAGGCGGCACTAATGGGCATTAATGGGTGGAACTGATGGACATTGATGGGCAGCAATGATGGGCATTGATGGGCAGCACCGATAGCCAGCACTGACAGGCATCACTAGTGGGCACTGATTGCTGGGTTTGGTGGGCACAGATGGGTGTGTTATTGTAATCAGGGCACTGATGATCAATACCCTTATTACATGTTTTGATGTCTCCTGGGGTAAATGCCGCTGATCGGCTCTGCTCTCCACTCACTCTGTCAGTGTGAAGCAATGAGAGATGATAACCGTCATCTCCATGTTTACATGTGACTGGCTGTGATTGGCCGATCACATGGTAAAACAGCCACAGCTCTTCACAGAGATCGGGTCACGCTGTGTCTTAGCAACACGGCGCAGACTCGATCGCTACACTGCCTGTCCCTGTGGGTGCACGAGAGCAGCTGTTCTGGGACGACGTCATATAATGTCATTCCAGAGTGAGAGCCGCACCACCGCAACTCCATCATTTGACAGTTGGCGGGCTGCAAGTGATTCATTTTGAAAGCCTAAAGGTTTAGCACTGAGCAGTGTGGGGTGTACCAACATGGCCTCTGCCATCTTCCTACTGCTGGGTGTACCAACATGGCCTCTGCCACCTTCCTACTGCTGGGTGTACCAAAGAATGACAATTACGCAGTCATGCAACACTGTAACTTTCTTTTGGTGGTATTAAATCACTGCTGGGTTTTTTATTTTTTCCAAAAAAATACAGATATTTTGAAAAAAAAAGTTCTTAGTTTCTGTCAGTAAAGTTTGTAAATAAGTAATTTTTCTCCTTCACTGATGTGCGCTGATGAGGCGGCACTTATGGGCGCTGATTAGGAGGCACTAATGGGCACTGATATGCTGCACTTATGGGCACTGATAGGTTGCACTGATATGTGGCACTGATAGGCAGCACTAATGGGCATTGATGGGTGGCACTGATGGACATTGATGGGCAGCAATGATGGGCAGCACTAATAGCCAGCACTGACAAGCATCACTAATGGGCACTGATTGCTAGCATTGGTGGGCACTGATGGTGTGTTATTGTAATCAGGGCACTGATGATCAGCGCCCTTATTACATGTTTTGATGTCCCCTGGGAGGAAATGCCGCTGATTGGCTCTCCTCTGCACTCACTCTGTCAGTGCGAGGCAATGAGAGACGATTACCGTCATCTCCATGTTTACATGTGGCTGGCTGTGATTGGCCGATCACATGGTAAAAGAGCCATGGCTCTTCACAGAGATCTGTTGTTAGGACACGGTGCGGACTCAATCGCTACACTGCCTGTCCCCGTGGGTGCACGAGAGCAGCTGTTCTGGGACGAAGTCATATAATGTCATTCCAGAGTGAGAGCCGCACCACCGCAACTCCATCATTTGACAGTTGGCGGGCTGCAAGTGATTCATTTTGAAAGCCTAAAGGTTTAGCACTGAGCAGTGTGGGGTGTACCAACATGGCCTCTGCCACCTTCCTACTGCTGGGTGTACCAACATGGCTTCTGCCATCCTCCTACTGCTGGCGTCCAGCTTCTTTCAAAATTAAACTTCCAAACAGCATCACAGATGTCATTATACTATATTTATATATATACGCTCACTGTATTGCTAAAATTACTTCTTCTGACTGCAGGTATTCTGTCAGATGAGCAAACCTGGTAGCAGTGGAACGCATGTGCAGTTGATGGAACGTCAGTTCCCTTACATTATCTGTCGGGTTCACTAATCTGATAGAACACCGGCATGTGCACAGTGCCCTGTGAAACCTCACACTGTTATCTGCGGGCACCTGCGGCAGTGCCGCTGTACCCGATAGTTAAAAACAAAGAAGAGAGCAGCACCATCTAAGCACAACATGATAAAAACATTTTAATATAGGACAGACAATTTTAAACTCACAGGATTGTAGAGATTACAGCGCATGTGAAATGGTATTGGAAGTTCATCTACTCCGGGGGGAAGGCGGTCGGCTCGCAGGTGGAGAGACAGCTGATGTTCCTGGTGACTCCAATCGCTTCCTGGTTCTCAGATTCGGCTCAGGGGCGGCTGAACACATCACTTCCTGGATGCTGAGAGAATGGGGAGGGACGTGCGTTCGGAGCATGCGTGCTCCTTCATCAGGCTATAGTTGAATCCATGTTTGGAGAGGTTTTTATAGTCCATTCAGCCAGGGGATGTTGATGTGGTGCCATGGCAACCACTCATGGGAAGGGCTTCTGATTCCAGCACTGGTGTGTCAGGCTGGATTGGAACGATCAAGGTCATGTGACCAAAGACAAGCTTTTTTTTACATAACAATAGAGATAATACAGGGGTAGAAAAGAAGGAGGGGGGGTTTGATAAAATACTTTTTTATATATAACAAGAAAGAATGAAAAACTCTATGATCTGGAAGCAGCTGAAACAAACACCCCAAACACACAGAGCCCGTCCTAGAATGATCGCGTGGTGACGTCACTAAGTGCCTTTTTCCAGACGCGTTTCATCATACGTGACATTGTCAATGGGGAACCAAAAGTTGTCACCACCCACACTGGATTAAAAACATTCCCAAAAGACAATACTTGTACCAAAGTCTACGCCACATGTGTGCTCCTCCCCACGCTCTCACCATCCAGGAAGTGATTTGTCCAGTTGTCACCTGAGCCGAATCTGAGAACCAGGAAGCACAGGGAGCCACCAGCGTAGCCGGGAACATCAGCTGCCTCTCCACCTGCGCGTCCATCGCCTTCCCCCAGGAGTGGATGAACTTCCTATACCATTTCACATGCACTGTATTCTCTACAATCTTGTGAGTTTATAATCATCTGCCCTGTATTAAAATGTTTTTATCACGCTGCACTTAGATGGTGCTGCTCTCTTCTTTGTTTTTTACAGTCTACAGAGCACCTTCTACATTGTTATGAGCCGGCAGACATCAAGAGTCAGCCCATCTGTGACCATCTACACACCTCTTGCTGCAATTGAACTCTCATGCATGGACTCCCCACTATAGAGAGTGGATCAATCACCCGTTTCTCTCTATTTGAGCTGACAGAGCGCAATATAATAATATCAATATATGTATACAATATTGCTGTCCCGATAGTTGGCAACTATGTTCCTGCTGTCTTGGGGCTCCCCTGCGGTGGTGGAACACCAGGGCCCGGGCGTAAGTGCGACTGCTGTGACCCTGGTAGTTCCCCCGCTGCCTCACATCATCTACTTTATTCTGAATGATCTGTAATATTGGGGGGTTTATTTATTATTTTTACTTTTTTCACTTCTCTGAAATTTTCCCTAACAATGATATATCTGCAGGTCACCATTTTTCTACAATCTCTCCTCCTCTCTAGCCTCTTTCCATCCGGGCCAAATCTGACATTTCACTCGTACATGTTTTTGTTAGAAAATTACTTTGAACCTCCCCCCAAAAAAAAACCACATATACACATATATATATATATATATATACACATATATATACACACACACACACACACACATTTTTTTTGTAGAAGAGACCCTAGGGAATAAAATGTTGGGTGTTGCATTTTTTTTAATGTCACACAGTATTTTTAAATGCAAAAAACACTTTCATGAATTAAAAAGATAAAAAACAAAAAAAACTAAAGTTAGGCCAATTGTTTTTATATATTCTGAAAGATGATGTTAAGCCAAGTAAATAGATACCTGATATGTCACCCTTTAAAATTGCGTCTTCCCAGGGAATGGCGGCAAAATACGGTGCTTAAAATTCTCCGTAGGCAATGCTTTAAACGCCTTTACAGGTTACCAGTTTAGAGTTACAGAGAAGGTCTGGTGCTAGAATTATTGCTCTCGCTGACGTTCGCGACATTACCTCACATGTGGTGCGATCACCGTTTACATATGTGTGCTGGAATACCGCATGCGTTCACATTTGTGCATAAGCACGGTGGGATGAGGAGCTTTTATATATTTTTTTTGGATGAACTTTATTGCTATCACAAGGGATGAACAATATCCCTTGTGACAGCACGAGCCAGACAAATCCCCCTTATGGAGAGATCTGGGGTCTACACTATATTACTAAAAGTATTGGGACCCTTGCCTTTACACGCACATGAATTTTAATGGCATCCCAGTCTTAGTCTGTAGGGTTCAATATTGAGTTGGCCAACCCTTTGCAGCTATAACAGCTTCAACTCTTCTGGGAAGGCTGTCCACAAGGTTTAGGAGTGTGTCTATGAGAATGTTTGACCATTCTTCCAGAAGCACATTTGTGAGGTCAGGCACTGATGTTGGATGAGAAGGCCTGGCTCGCAGTCTTCGCTCTAATTCATCCATAAGGTGTTCTATCCAGCTGTGGTCAGGACTCTCTGCAGGCCAGTCAAGTTCCTCCACCCCAAACTCATCCATGTCTGTATGGCCCTTGCTTTGTACACTGGTGCGCAGTCATGTTGGAACAGGAAGGGGCCATCCCCAAATTGTTCCCACAAAGTTGGGAGCATGAAATTGTCCAAAATGTCTTGGTATGCTGATGCCTTAAGGGTTCCCTTAACTGGAACTAAGGAACCAAGCCCAACCCCTGAAAAACAACCACACACCATATACCCCCCTCCACGAAAAGGTTGCACTTGGCACAAAGCAGTCAGGAAAGTACTGTTCTCCTGGCAACCTCCAAACCCAGACACGTCCATCGGATTGCCAGACAGAGAAGCGTGATTGGTCACGCATCTCCAATGCTCTAGAGTCCAGTGGCAGCATGCGTTACACCACTGCATCCGATGTTTTGCATTGCATTTAGTGATATGAGGCTCGGATGCAGCTGCTTGGCCATGGAAACCCATTCCAAGAAGCTCTCTACGCACTGTTGTTGTGCTAATCTGAAGGCCACACGAAGTTTGGAGGTCTGTAGCTATTGACTCTGCAGTCAGTTAGCCACTTCTGGGTGACCTACCACTTCGTTGCTGACTTGCTGTTGTTCCCAGTTGCTTCCACTTTGTTATAATACCCCTAACCTTTCACAGTGGAATATTTAGTAGCAAGGAAATTTCACAGCAACCTATCACGGTACCACACTTGAATTCACTGAGCTCCTGAGAGCGACCCATTCTTTCACAAATGGTTGTAGAAGCTGCAGTGTTGGTCATCTTACTTTAAAAAAGTAATTAGTTAAGTTACAAATGACTTCTCCCAAAAAGTAATTGCGTTAGTAACTCAGTTACTACATTGGAAAAGTAATTAGTTACTCACCAAAGTAACTGACTTTTTTTTTAAGGGGCAGGTCTAGTATTACTGTAAACAAGGGGCGCGTTCCCCCCTGCACGTCTATTTCCCCTCTGTACCCCCCTGCACGTCTGTCCCCCCCCTCACATCTATCTGTTCCCCCTCTGTACCCCACTACACGTCTGTCATCCCCCCCGCAAACATATATCTGTTTCCCCTCTGTACATCTGTCCCCCCAAAACTCACGGATCAGATCGTTCCTCGGATCAGAGTCACGGATCGGATCCTTTTTCGGATCAGCAGATAATAATTGACTTTGGAAAAACCTGTGAAAATTCCACCACCATATAGACCCCACTGTAATATCCACAATCTCCCCACTGTAATATCCACGTCATCTGCCCAACTGTAATATTGGCTGAGTATGGTTGGGTGCGGCTGAGCATGGCTAGGTACGGCTGGGTATCGCCGAGTATGACTGGGTATTACAGAGTATTGCAGAGTATAGCTGGGTATTACCGTGTATGGCAGAGTATGTCTGGGTATTACTGAGTATGGCTAGGTATGGCAGAGTATGGCTGGGTATGGCAGAGTATGGCTGGGTATGGCAGAGTATTGGCTGGGTATGGCAGAGTATTGTCAGGGTATGGCAGAGTATTGTCAGGGTATTGCAGAGCATTGGCAGGGTATTGCAGAGGATTAGCAGGGTATTGCAGAGCATTGGCAGGGTATTGGCAGGGTATTGGCAGGGTATTGCAGAGTATTGGCAGGGTATTGCAGAGTATTGGTAGGGTATTGCAGAGCATTGGCAGGGTATTGGCAGGGTACTGCAGAGTATTGCCAGGGAATTGCAGAGTATTGGCAGGGTATGGAGGCCATCCGATTTCTCCCCTCCACTGTACAGATCTGTACACAGAGGGGAAAGAGGAACCGGCGTCATGATGATGACGGTTTGTTTACAAGTGATCGCTCCGTCATTTGACAGAGCGATCACATTGTAAACAGCCGACGGGTGCACCAAGATGGCCACCGCTCCGGAGCTAGGCCAAAGCCGTGGCCTTTCCTAAGGCTGAGGCCGCGGAGCACTCCAGATCGTGGCGCATGACGATCCGTTGAGCCCCTAGTGGCGGTAGATGTAATTGTGGTAACGCCGCCCAAGTAATGGAAACGGCGTTACCATAAGGGGAAGAGTAATCAGTTAGAAGTAACGGCATTAAGTAACGCCGATTAATTTAACTCTGTTACTTACATCACTGAGAAGCCGTCTGCATGTCTAGGTGTGCGATTTTATATACCTGTGGCCATGGAGGTGATTGCAGCACCTGAATCCAATGATTTGGAGGGGTGTCCCAATACTTTTGACAATATAGTGTATATCTCCATAATGGGCAACAGATGACAAAAAAAAATTATAATGTTTTTTTTTTTTTTTGCCACATCAGTGATTTACCATAGACAAAATTCAGCTTGCCGCTCATTTGCGACTCATTCACAATTTCACATCATCGTGGCATATTTAATTACATAAATTTAAGGATTACTTGTGATCACGTAAGAATTTCATAACATTTGAAAAATACAAAAAGGGAAATAAGCAAAAGTGATAAAATCTCCTAGTGTTCTCATGCACCATGACTATATATGTTATCCTGGCATCTCAAACCTAAATTAAATTTCCCTCCCCCTGCTCCCCCCCAATCCCCCCTGCTCCTCCCCCTCTCAATCCCCACAGGATCACCTCATACACTCAATTCAGCTATAGCCTCCTCCCTCCGCTCTGCAGTTCTGTAACCGTATCCTTCTCAGATTAACGGTCAGAATTATGAAGAGGCCAGCAGAGAAGACCTAAAGAGAAGGAGGGGCCCACCCTTCATGAAACGGGAGAGACACTCTTAAAAAAACTAAATAGGTTAAAGATAAAGAAATAGTAAAGGAGTCACATCCAAAGGAAACGAGACCCCAGACATTCATGAGGAGAGTCAGTTTTCAGTGGCAAAAAGCTAATGCAGCCCGTCTACCTATAGTGGAATCCCCAACTTCCATAGACTAGGCCCCCATAAACTCATGAACTTCTTATTATTGCCCTGTTTGAAAAAGAAGACCCTTTCATTGCCAATTGTCATTTTTATGGTTGTCAGCCAGGTTTCGACTGACGGGCCCGAGTGTGAATGCCATTGTTGAGCAATTAGCTTCCTTGCTTGGAAGAGACATCTAATCACTGGTATTTTAGTAGCATTGGGAATTATAGATTCCTCAGGTATAGTCAGGAGACAAGTCCTGACCGTTGCTTTCAATGTTAGATTAAAAATTCTGTTGATCTGAGCTATAACCTGTGTCCAATATCTAAACAATTTCGGGCACCTCCAAAACATATGGATGAAGTCGCCAGTCAAGCCGCATCTAGAGCAATGATCGTTATTTCTCCAGCCCAATTTGAACATTTTCTTAGGGGTATGATATACCCGATAAAAGAAGAAAAGATGGGAAGCTTTCTGAGAGGGAGAAATCGAGACTCTGGTTCCATAATCGATTATCCGATCCCAGTCAGGGTTGGACAGTGGACCCACGTCATTCTCCCAGCTTTTCCTACTTTTAAGCAAGGCTTCATGATCTAACATTTCCCCTAGTCTAGCATACATATAGGAAATCAGTCCCTTAAGCATGTCCTGGAGCATAATTTGTGATAGCACAGGAATCTGAATCCACTGGACCTTTTGAGATCCAAATTGTGTCTGACCTGAAGGCATTTGAAAAACGAACGATTCGACAATGAAAACTCCAATTTTAAACTATTGAATGATTTAATATCTGAGCCCTGAAATATTTGTATTAGTTGATTTATACCTTGGTTCTCCCATTCTCTGCATCTTTCAACTTTGGCTAATTCGACCAAGTTTCTATTATTCCATAACGGGGCCAGTACTGATACCCCTTGGTACCCTAATATATCCTTGGCTGTTTTCCAGAGTTTAACAATCTGGTTAATCGTTGGACAGCTTGTACCGAATGAGTTAGCCTCAAGGGCCTCAATTAGTGTATTGTGTGGGCTTCCTAACATTAACAGACTGTGGCGAGGCGTACCCTTGCTTGATATTCCTACTCCTGCTAGATGCTGCAACTGTGCCGCCAGATAATAGAGTCTAGGACATGGAACCGCCATCCCCCCTCTCCACCGGTAGCTGTAATAACCGTAAACTGATTCTAGGCAGCCCCTTTCTCCATATAAGATCTCTAAACAGAGATTCTATTTTCTTAAACCACCTCAAACCGATCCATATCGGCGAGTTATGAAGAAAATATAAAATTTGGGGGAGCCACACTATCTTGACCAAATTACAACGTCCCGCCATCGATAAGGGGAGGCGGCTCCAAATATCCGCCTTACATTTAAGCTTTAACAGGAGAGGGGCTAAATTATCTTCCAGATACTCCTTTACATCCCTTGCCATCCAAACCCCCAAATACTTCAATTTCTCCACCACCTTCAAATGAAAGCTATCTTGTAATACATTAGTGACCCCACCATCTATCGGAAGTAGTGCAGATTTATCCCAGTTGATAGTCAATCCGGATATTTGGCTGAATTCTCTAATCATTCTCATGGCCGCTTTTAGTGATGTCTGGACCTCACCCAAAAAGAGCAAAATGTCATCGGCAAATAATGCGATCTTTTCCTCCAACTGACCTCTCTTAAATCCCTGAATATCAGGGTTAGCCCTAATAGCAATGGCCAATGGCTCCATTGCCAGAACGAAAAGCAAAGGGGAAAGAGGACAACCCTGCCTTCGTACCTCGCTCCAATTGGAGCACCTCAGAGTACTCATTATTCATTTTTATTTTTGCACTTGGATTAGTATAGAGCATCTTTGTCCATTTGATAAAGGTAGGCCCAAACCCGAATCTACCGAGGGCCTCAAACAAATATTCCCACTCAAGGCAATCGAAGGCCTTGGCTGCATCCAGGGCTAATATGGCCCTGGAGCCTCCATTGTCTGCCGGGATCTGGATATTCAAATGTGCTCTACGTATATTAATACTGGTAGACCTGTTCGGGATAAATCCCGCCTGATCAGGATGAATGAGCTTATGGATACACTTTTTTAACCGTGTTGCCAATATTTTCGCTAGGATCTTTACATCCGTACATAACAGCGAAATCGGACGATATGAAGCAGGATCCATGGGGTCTTTTCCCTCCTTGGGGACAACCACTATGGTAGCTTCCAACATTGAGGAAGGTAGCGTCCCCACTGCCAGAGTTAATGCCTCCAGCAATTCTGGCAACAGAACCTCGCCATATTTCTTATAGACCTCAATAGGTATTCCATCTGGTCCTGGTGATTTTAAGTTGGGCATCTCCGCCACAGCTTTGCGAAGTTCATCAATAGTTATTGGAGCCTCCATTATCATAGAATCTTCCACTGATAAAGTTGGTATGCTTACTTTCCCCATGAAAGCAGCAATCGTTCCCCCACTCCCCCCCCTCTGATATTTATATAAAGCGCAATGGTAATGGTAGAATATACTTTTAATAATAGTGGGTTCAGAAGTAATTTCCCCCTGTGAAGTCCTAACCGCTAATACCATTGGAGGGGCAGTATTTGTTTAAAAAAAATAGAGACAATAAACGGCCCACTTTTTTTCCCTCCCCAAAATGTATTTGTCTCTGAAATATACGTCTGTTATCTATCTTTCTCCTAATGGTCATTTTATACTCTTGCTGCTTTTCTAGCCATATCTTCTGAGTGAGTGGAGTTGGATTGACAATATACTGCTGCTCTGCCCCTTGCACAATCTTCCTAGCCTCCTCCTCCCGGTTCTTCATCTTAGCTCTGTATCCAGCAATTTGCTGGATAAAGAGGCCCCTTAAAAAAGCTTTTAATGAATCCCAAACCGCTCCCGCCGATGCAGTACCCGCGTTAATATGAATAAAATGTTTCAATTCAGATGTTAATCGCTCTGGATAATCCAAAATCTCTAACCACGAAGGGTCAATTTTCCATTGCCCAGAATACTGCTTTTTCCCCACTATATCTGTGGTCCTAACACTAAAATATGAGTGTCCCCATTTGCAAACTCATGCGTAAGCCAGAGCCTCCTCAAGGCATTAGGTATTAGGACCACAGATACCAGGGTGCCTTGACGAGGCCCTGTGGCTTACGCATGCGTTTGCAAATGCATGCGGACTAAACCCCTGTTTTTAACTTACTGTTAGACAGGTTAATTTGGTTGTCTGCGAGCTGGTGGTAAGTAGGCTTGGGTTTTTCCTGGCTATTCCCCAGGCCTTGTTGTTATTACATTTACTTTACAATTTGGTACAAGAGGAATCAGAGGGCCCTGCTCATTAGAGCTTACAATCTAATAAAAGAAAGGTCAGTTGATACAAAAGTTAATAGCTGTGGGGGATGAGCTGATGGAGGAAGTAAAACAGTGTATTAGTTAGAAGCAGGATAGGCTTCTTTAAGGCCCCTTTCACACTGGGGAGGTGCGGGCATCGGCGGTAAAGCGGCGCTATTTTTAGTGCCGCTTTACCGTCGCTCTAGCGGCGCTATTCAGCCGTTAGCGGGGCGTTTTTAACCAGCGCTATTCAGCCGCTAGCAGTCGCTGTCCCATTGATTTCAATGGGTAGGAGCGATTTAGGAGCGGTCTATACACCACTCTTTCACCACTTCAAAGATGCAGCTAGCAGGACTTTTTTTACTGTCCTGCCAGCGCACTGCTCCAGTGTAAAAGCCCTCCGGGCTTTTATATTTAGCGCTGTAGCGCCTGAATAACGCCTCAGTGTGAAAGGGGCCTAAAGAGAAGGGTTTTCAGGGATCGTCTAAAGACGGATAGATTAGGGGACAGTTGGACAGATTGGGGTAGGGCGTTCCAAAGGATAGGAGAAGCTCTGGAGGAATCCTGGAGGCGATCATGGGAGGAGGTGAAAAGGGAGCTAGAGAGCAGGATATCTTGGGAAGATGGAAGACAGCGGCTTGGTTGGTATTTTGGGACTAGGTTAGTGATGTAGCTGGGGGTAGAGTTATGGATGGCTTTGTAAATTATTGTTAGTACTTTAAATTTGATTTGTTGGGTGAGTGGAAGCCAGTGGAGGGATTGGCAGAGAGGGGTGGAAGACACTGAATGGTTGGTAAGGTGTATGAGTCTTGCAGCAGCATTCATTATGGTCTGAAGGGGGGATAGTCAATGTAAAGGTAATCCAATGAGGAGGTAGTTGCAGTAGTCGAGGCGAGAGAGATAACCAGGGATTGGATGTGGACTTGAAAGAACAGTTCAGAGTCTACGGTTACACCTAGCACCCTGGCATGTGGGGACAGACTGATAGATGTGCCAATGATCTTGACAGAGAAGTCAGGGGAAGAGGCACGTGGGGGAGGAAATATTAAGAGCTTGTGATTCTCAGCTACATTTTCTGTTCTTATAGAGTCTTATAGAGACTATGCTATGCAGCCACATGTTACCCTGACTGACTCTCAGAGACATTACTGTGAAGAGTCCACGTTTGTGCAGCTTTTATTATTCTGAGTGTATGCATGCTCTTTGCCATTATAAACCTGTTTTGCATTATTATTTCAAACTTTGCACCTGTTTAGTAAACTGCATGTTACAGCTACAACCCTGTCTGATCATTTGGCCTATTACCTATTGCCTACCTCACAGCCAAATAGTAATTTGGTACTCATTTACTTTATGTGAGCATGCTTCATTTCCAAGATAATTGTCATTGTGCCCTGCCACACTTGTGATCCACACTGTATTGCCAGAGGGGGATTGATATTCAAAGCCTATCCTTCCCATGACACATTCATGCCTCTAGGCTGCTTATATGACTGAACATGCATCACCCCACTAGTGACATCCTCTTCCAATAGGACTACCCCCCCCCCCCCAGCCAGATTGCTGGAATGCAGGGGATTGTGGAAAGCTATTTTTAAGTGCATCTTTAGTTGAAACAGCTTTTCTAGTTTTTGATAGGGTAGGGAAGGGTTAATGCAGTAATAATTCCAAATACAAAAATGTATTGTGTTGTAGTTTACCAACTCTTAGGTGTGATGGCTGTGTTGGTTTTCTTTTTCTATCCTTTATTCTCACTTGATAATCCAGCCAATAGGTCTGTTAAGTCTGTTATTGTTGAACTTTCTTTAGCAGACCAAGCTGTCCAGATAAAGTGGCAGTTAGAGGGATGAGACAAACTATTTGATATTGACAGGGGTGAGTACAATGATTAGGTTTTAGTCCTATAACCTCCTAAGACCCGCGCTATAGCCAAATGAAGGCTACAGCACAGATCTACATTGCCTGGACTACGTCTATTGACGTCATCCCCTTTCCTGTCTCCCCGCGTGCTTCCGCGAGCACGCATCGGGGAAAATCTGTGTTGGCCGTGTCCCCATGGACACAGTCAATCACAGATCGCTGTAAACAGCCAATCACAGCGGCCATTTACAGCGCGATCGCTGCCTCCAATGAGAGATAATCTCAAATGTAAACATGTGAGATCATCTCTCATTGCCGAATCTGTCTCCTCACAGAGAGACAGCGTGTGAGGAGAGAGATTCTGTGAGTTGTGCCCAAACAGTGCCCAGTACCTATCTAGTGCCATCTGCGCCCACCTGTGCCCACTTGTGCCATCAGTGCACCATCTGTGCACCGTCAGTGCCCATCTGTACATCGCCAGCGCCCACCTGTGCCCATCTGTGCCATCAGTGCACCATCTGTGCACCGTCAGTGCCCATCTGTGCCCACCAGTGGCAATCAGTGGCAATCAGTGCATGTCTGCAATCGGTGCCCATCTGTACCAATTGATGCCCATCTGCCGCCTCATCAGTGCACATCTGTGCAATAAATCAGTGCTCATCTGTGCCACCTCAGCAGTGCCCATCTGTGCTGCCTCAGCAGTGCCCATCTGCCACCTCATCAGTGCACATCTGTGCAATAAATCAGTGCACATCTGTGCCGCCTCAACAGTGCCCATTTGTGCCACCTCAACAGCGCCCATTTGTGCCACCTCAACAGTGCACATCTGTACAATCAGTACACATCTGTGAAATAAATCAGTGCACATCTGTGCTGACTCATCAGTGCCCATCTGTGCCACCTCATCAGTGCATATCAGTGCCCATCTGTGCCACCTCATCAGTGCCCATCTGTGCCACCTCAGAGCATATCTGTGCCCACCTGTGCCACCTCTGTGCTGCTTCATCAGTACACATCTGTGCCGCCTCATCAGTGCACATCTGTGAAGCCTCATCAGTGCACATCTGTGCGATCAGTGCCCATCTGTGCTGCTTCATTAGTGCACATCAGCGCCATCAATCAATGCAAATCAGTGCCACCTCATCAGTGCCCATCAGTGCATGTTTAGCACACACCTGTGCAGTCTCATCACCACCAGCACCCAACTATGTCTAAAAGAGTATTTTCCGCCGAGGAGGCGTATTAAATTCTTTCCACGGCTGACGAGAGCAACAGGGAGCTCTCTTCTTCAGATTCCCTTTAAAATTTGGATACTGAAGCCGACATAAATTATGAGCCAGTCCTCAGTAGTGAAACACTGACTGAATCCGAGGAGGAAGATATCCGGCCCATCATACAAAGGCGTTCTAGTGAGGCAGTGGCGTCCACCAGCACCGAAGTGCCATCCACCAGCACCGAAGTGCAATCCACCAGCACCGCAGTGCCTCGGCAAGAAAGGCCAAGTACCAGTGAGGTGTCATCTCAGCCCCAAAGGGTTAGGACCCATGCTGGCCTTCCCTATGCCCTTCAGAACCCCTTGTGGCTTCCTCCTAATTCAGGAGAGGCCAATGTTCCCCCTTTCACTGTCCAGCCAGGAGTCCAGGTGGACACAGAGAATTTTACCCCAATACATTTTTTTAATTTAATTTTTACGGAGGACATGTTGGCGTCAATTGTGGCCCAGTGCAACCTGTATGCACAACAATTTATTTTGCAAAATCCAACATCTTATTATGCCCGTCCCTATGAATTGAGAAACCTAACCGTGGAGGAGTTCAAGGTTTTTTTAAGCTTCACATTTAACATGGGACTCAACAAAAAAAATCAATTTCGTACCTATTGGTCAACCCACCCCCTCCACCACACACCGCTCTTCTCCGCGGTAATGCCAAGAACCAGGTATCTGATGATCATGAGGTTCCTACATTTCAGTGACAATACCCAGTGCCCTCCACAAAATGACCCAAATTACGACAGGCTTTACAAAATCCGTCCAATGCTTAATTATTTTTCAGAAACATTCCACAAATTGTTTACCCCGGACCAACACATATGTGTGGATGAGTCCCTTATTAAATTTAGTGGCAGGATAAAAATTAAGCAATTTATCCCCAGCAAAAGGGCCCGCTATGGGGTAAGAGATCTACAAATTATGCAACCGAGCCACAGGGAACACATATTCATTCATAGTGTACGAAGGGAAGGACACCCAGCTGCAGTCCCCTAATTGTCCAGACTACTTGGGATCCAGCGGGAAAGTTGTTTGGGACCTCATATACCCCCTATTGGATAAAGGCTACCACCTGTATGTAGACAACTTCTACACATCTCTGCCCCTGTTCCACAACCTTGACCGAAAGAATATGCCAGCATGTGGCACTGTAAAAAGGAATCGCTAGGGCTTTCCTCAAAGTCTTGTGAATAAGAAGTTGAGAAAAGGAGAAAACGGCAAGTCTGCGAAACCAGGAGATTCTGGCAGTGAAGTGGAGGGATAGAAGGGATGTATATATGTTGTCTTCTATCCACAATGATACGTTCGTGGAAATCCCCAGAAGGAATGGCCCCATAAAAAAAACAAAATGCATTTATGAATATAATTTGTTCATGGGGGGAGTCGACTTCAATGACCAAATGATGGAACCATATCTTGCCACAAGACATACCATTGGTATAAAAAAGTAGCAATTTTTTTTTTTTCAATTGGCCATATACAATTCCTATGTCATTTACTGCAACTCCACCCAAAACCCCAAACGCTTCTTTGGCTACCAGGAGGAAGTTTTCACTGCCCTTATTTTCCCAAACGGCCCACCAGAAAATATCCGATCAGATGTTGTTAGTCGACTCTCCGAGTGCCACTTTCCCAATAAAATCCCTCCTAAACCAACAGGCCAAAGACGTCAAAAAAGATGTAAGGTGTGTACCAGAGCAGGAGTCAGAAGAGACACATCTTATTATTGTGCACAATGTCCTTCCCAACCAGGCCTCTGCGTAGGTGACTGTTTTCGCCGTTACCATACTTCAATACATTTTTAGTGAAGTATGGTAAACATAATCCACAGTTGCTGCCTTCATACACCTTCACACCCCTTATGCCACTGCCTGCTCTGTAACTGACCCTGGCTTGTTACTCGACCACTTTTATGCCTGCCGATTCTGTACATACCGCTGCCTGATCTGGAACTGACCTTGGACTGTTTGACCATGATATTTGCCTGCCTCTTGGACTGATCTTGTATTCTGCAACTGGACTAGTGGGATTCAACACAGGGTCTCACATATGTGAGGGGCTCCAGTATAGTTTTTCTGGATGAAGAAAACAATTTTCTTTGTTTTCTTATTCCTAGATTAGGGTCTGGAGACTCGGAGGCTTCAAAGAGATTTGGGTGGGAGAAGCCTCTACCCCTATCCCCATTCTGTCCTGAACAAGGTTCTACTTCTGTCTGCTGCCTGTAGGACGTACAGCCGTCATGCCGCACTGACCACACCACATGGACCTGTCTACTACAAGGATAAATATTTTTGGCACTGCTGACAATATCTCTGCACTGACCCTGGACTGTATATGGACACTATCCCTGCCTGCTGCCTGAAAAATTGTGTTCTCTGTTGCTGACCAAGTCCCTGCCTGCTGCCTGGACCAGTGCTATCCTCCTGTGGACAACTTCGCTTCTAACACCACAGGTAATCTTTTCTTTACCCTTTGCCCAGCATAATGTATTTGGGGTGTAATTCTTGGTATGTGCATGCTATGTGTCCCTGGAACGCCTGACGGTGTTCCTTGCATGTTGTGCCTCTGTATGTGGCCAGGCTGTGTAAACGTCTCACACATGTGGTATTGCCATACTCAGGAAGAGTAGTAGAATGTATTTTGGGAGGTATTTTGGGGTGTCACTATGTAAATGCTATGTGTTGGAAATATCTTATAAACGGACAACTTTGTATAAAAAAAAATGCGTTTTCATTTTTTTCCACATTTTCCAAAAACTTCTGGAAAAAAATTAATCATTCAAAAGACTCATTATGCATCATAGAGTATACGTTGGGGTGTTAGCTTTCCAAAATGGGGTAATTTTCTGGACTTTTCCATTGTCCTGGTGCTCCAGAGCCTTCAAAACTGTAACAGGTGATTGAGAAATGAAATGTGTAATTTCTGCTCCTCGAATGCCTGAAGCTGCTACTTCAATGTTAGGCCTCTGTATGTGGTCAGGCTGTGTAAAATTCTCACACATATGGTATCGTTATACTCAGGAGGAGTAGCAGAATGTATTTTGGGGTGTTATTTGTGGTATGCACATTCCGTGTGAGAGAAATAAGCTATTACATTGACAATTTTGTGAAAAAAAAAATTAAATAAAATCTTAATTTTGCAAAGAATTGTGGGAAAAAATTACAACTTCAAATAACTCACCATGCCTCTTACTAAATACATTGGAATGTCTACTTTTCAAAAAGGGGTCATTTAGGGGGCATTTGTACTTTCCTGGCTTGTTAGGGTCTCAAGAATTTAGATTAGAATTAAGGCCTTAATACATCAGATGTGATCTTTTTTTATGATTTGCAAAAAATTTATAAATTTCACACAGATCACATAATATGCAATAATTTGAGATATTTTTACCAAAGATGTGTAGCAGTATAAATTCTGGCCAAAATTTATGAAGAAAAATTGCAAAATTTTATCACAGAAACGAAGAAAAATTCATTTTTGTTCAAAATTTTCAGTCTTTTTTCATTTATAGCGCAGAAGAAAAAAACCCAGAGGTAATCAAATACCACCAAAAGAAAGCTCTATTTGTATGAAGAAAAGGACAAAAAACTCATTTTGGTACAGTGTTGCATGACTGAGTAATTGTCATTCAAAGTGTGAGAGCACTGAAAGCTGAAAAATGGTCTGGGCAGGAGGGGGGTTTAAGTGCCCAGTAAGCAAGTGGTTAAGCAAAAGGAAAACATTGTTGCAGTAACTCCCTACAATCTGCTTGATCATATAAGACCGGCCATAGACTGAGTCAACATCTTTCCTGCAACCTGCGGAGCCATTGTGTTCTCCTCGCAGAGATGTGGGGGATGCCGTCCCCACCAGGAGAACGCCACACCAAGTCTGGATAACTGTTTCATTCTGTAAGAAGACCAGGATCTTGAAACGCACTACAAAATGCAGGTTCAGGGGCCATTATTTTCAATGGCACCTAAAACACAGAGCGGTTTTGCTGCGATTGTCACACAATTTATTGCTTGGAAATTGCAGCAAAACACATTGCATGAAGCCTGTCTCCCAAAAAGGAGCAGGCAAAACCGTGCTCTAGGTGCCATTTAAAATAATAGCACCTGAACCTGTGTTTTGCGATACTAGTACGTTTTGAGAATCGCAGCAATTCCGCCCGAGATCCCAAAACGGCAAGTGTGAATGGAGCCTTACTGAGTCCACTTAACCCCTTCAGATCCGATCTACTTTGCCTAGAGTACGTCTAGTGACCTCCTCCCGTTTGCACGCTCACCACGCCCCCCTGAAGGACACGCTCCACATGTTGTATGACCGCGCAATTGTCGTTCAAGAGTGACAGCGCTGAAAGCTGGAAATTGGTCTGGGCAGGAGGGGGATTTTGGTGCCCAGCAAGCAAGTGGTAGTATAACAAAATGCAAACTTTTTTTTAAAGTTTTGGATGGAGTGGAGAGGGATTAGAACCCCTGTCAGTTTTTCATTGCTATCTGTGCCCGTTAGGGAGATTCATCCTCATCATTTGTCCTGTTCTGTCCTAAATTTTTGATTGCTCCCAAAAAAAGCAATAGAGGGGTAATCTTCTAATGGGGACACTAGTTCTGGTGACCTTTGGGGTCCTCAAGGAAATCCCTTAATCTGCAGGGATTTCCTCTCACTTCCTGTTTGGCTATGGGATAGGAAGTGAAGGGAAATCTGCCCAATGGGACAAAGATGGCAAAAATACAGCATACAGGGATTATAACCCTCCCTTGCTCTATCCAAAATAACAAAAAAAAAGTTTTGCCTACAGTCTTACTTTAACCACATGCCTACCCGAACTTTCACCGACTTCCTGCCCAGGCCAATTTTCAGCTTTCAGCGCTGTCACACGTTGAATGAAAACTGCACGGTCATGTAATAGACACTGATGAGGCTGCACTGATATGTAGCATTTATGGGCACTGATAGGCGACAATGACAAGCAGCACTGATTGGCAGCACTGGTTGGCACTTTTGGGGCTGCACTAATATCAGTGTCCTGATTGTCAGTGCAGATGTCCCCTGTGTGGATTTGCTGGTCTTCGTCTCTCCCCTCCTCACACAATGTCGGCATGTGGGGAGAATTGCTGATAACTGGCAAATACTCCGTACACCCGTAATCAGCTGTGATTCACAGATCACTGCCGGTTGCTTTGTGCACTGGTCAAAATCATTAGGTGGTGGGGGGATTATGGTGTGGGATTGTTTTTCAGTGGTTGGTCTTGGTCCCTTAATTCCAGTGATGAGATCTGTTAAGGTGTCAGCATACCAAGAGATTTTGGACAATTTTATGCTCCCAACGAGCTGGAGAAATCTCACCCAGTCCATTGCAAGATTGTGCACATGCTCGGCGTCATATCCAGAGGTTGTCTTTGGGAAATAGACGTATGAGTGCTGCTAGCATTGATGCAGAGGGTGAAAGGGTGGGGGGGTCAGCCTGTCAGTGCTCAGACCATACGCTGCACACTGCATCAAATTGGTCTGCATGGCTGTCGTCCCAGAAGGAAGCCTCTTCTAAAGATGATGCACAAGAAAGCCCGTAAACAGTTTGCTGAAGACAAGCAGACTAAGGACATGGATTACTGGAATCATGTCCTGTGGTCTGAGGAGACCAAGATAAATTAATTTGGTTCAGATAGTGTCGCGTGTGTGGCGACAACCAGGTGAGCAGTAAAAAGACAAGTGTGTCTTGTCTACAGTCAAGCATGACGCTGGGAGTGTCATGGTCTGGGACTGCATGAGTGCTGCAGGCACTGGGGAGCTACAGTTCATTGAGGGAACCATGAATGCCAACATGTACTGTGACATACTGAAGCAGAGCATGATCCCCTCTCTTCGGAGACTGGGCCACAGGGCAGTATTCCAACATGATAACAGCCCCAAACACCTCCAAGTCGACCACTGCCTTGATAAAGTAGCTTAGGGTAAAGGTGATGGATTGGCCAAGCATGTCTCCAGACCTAAACCCTATTGAGCATCTGTGGGGGATCCTCAAACGGAAGGTGGAGGAGAACAAAGTCTCTAACATCCACCGGCTCTGTGATGTCGCCATGGAGGAGTGGAAGAAGACTCCAGTGGCAACCTGTGAAACTCTGGTGATCTCCATGCCCAAGAGGGTTAATATTGACACTTTGGGCCCAATTTGGAGATTTTAACTTAGGGGTGTACTCACTTTTGTTGCCAGAGGTTTAGACATTAATGCCTGGGTGTTGAGTTATTTTGAGGGGACAGCAAATTTACACTGTTATACAAGCTGTACACTCACTACTTTACATTGTAGAAAAGTGTAATTTCTTCAGTGTTGTCACATGAAAAGGTAGAAGAAAAGATTTACAAAAATGTGAGAAGTGTACTCACTTTTGTGAGATACTGTATGTACTGCCCTCCCCCAACACAAACAGGGGCTACTATGTCAATTTTGTTCTTGGCTGGACTGCAAAGCTTGCTGTTCACGTTGCTCTTATACAAGCTGAATCCTGTGTATAACAGGTGTCCTGTCTGCCAGATCACCGTTGTGGCAGATTTCCTGTTTTCTCATCTCTAGTAAGCATAGTCCACCCACAGGATCTCGTCTTCTTCTTTTATGCCATGCAATGTCAATGTATCTGGCACAGGGGCATACCTACAGGGGTTGCAGGGGTCCCAATTGCATGTATAGGATAGGAGGAGGTGCGGGGGCGGCTGCATATAGAGGAACCGGTCTCTTCATTTTCTTCCTGCAGTCACTAAATGCCGGCTTCTCCACCTCCTGCAGGCACTCAGCGGCTGCAGGCGGAAAATTAAGAGATTGGTTCCTCTATATGCAGCCATATAGAGTGCATATAGAATGTATTAAGGTGAAAAATTGTTTACCTTTACAACCCCTTTAACTACATGCACAATCATTCTGTAAAGAAGCAAAGAAACAGTGACAAGTAACAAAGCTGTCCCGTGCATTTAATATATCTGCTAGATTAATGCTTGCCCAGCACTGTGACCCCTCTACATCCCAGATATCCCTCCAGCACTCTGATCCCTCTACACCCCAGATATCCCAGAGCACTCTGATCCCTCTACACCCCACATATCCCCCCAGCACTCTAATCCCTTTACATCCCCCACTGCACTGTGACCCCCTCTACATCCCAGATATTCCCCCCAGCACTGTGATCCCCTCTACATCCCAGATATCCCTCCAGCACTGTGACCCCTCTACATTCCAGATATCCCCCCAGCACTCTGACCCCACTACACCCCGGATATCCCCCTTGCACTCTGACCCCTCTACACCCCAGCACTCTGACCCTTCTACACCCATAGATATTCCCCCAGCACTCTGACTCCTCTACATCCCAGATATCCCCCCTGAACTCTGACCCTACTACACCCCATATATCCCCCGAGCACTGTGACCCCTCTACATCCCAGATATCCCTCCAGCACTCTGACCCCTCTACATCCAAGATATCTCCCGGAACTCTGACCCCACTACACCCCAGATATCCCCCCACCACTCTGACCCCACTACAGCCTAGATATTCCCCCAGAACTGTTATCATATACCATGATATACCCCTTGTATTGTGGGCCCACTACATCCCTAATTCCCCCTACACTGTGGCCTCTCTATATCCCTGATACCTCTAGCACTATAGCCACCCAAGCACCCCAAGCATTGCTACCTCCTATACACCCCAGATCACCCCTCAGCATTGTTTTTCCCCCATATACCCTTGATATCTCAGCACCATTATTTCATCCATGTAGTACACCCTTTTCCAGTGGAGATACAGTGCATGTAAACTTTTGGCTCTGGGCCCACCTCCAGCACTGGACTCACCTATACCAATCAAGCAGGCAGAAGGAGGGGTGGAGGAGGGAGCATCCCTCTGGGCATTCCAAGCACTTTGGTGCAAACAGTTCACCCTGACACCATCAACAATACTACTTCCACAGGTGGGCTCTCAATGCTGCTGACTCCGCAGCTCCCACTCCAGCTCCTACCCCACAGTCTTTGAGTTCCGAGCATTCAAGCTGCATGGGGCAGGGTCAAAGCATCACTGGCACGGCCCTGCGCCTCCCTGCTGGCTGTTAAATACTGGGTATCGTTCTGCACAGCACGTCGCACTGCTGCCAGTCTGCCTCCCCTGTGTATCCATCACTCTCAGTTAAATCATGGGACCCATGGGGACGAGCTGCTTTGGGGGAAAGTGCAGGGCCACCCATGCAGTTGGGGCCACTGGGCAGCGCCCAGGTGTGACAAACTCATTAAGACAGCCCTGTGTCAGGGCAGTCAGTGAGCAGTAGGTCAGGGCACTTGTGAGCAGTAGGTCAGGGCACTCAGTGAGCAGTAGGTCAGGGCACTCAGTGAGCGGTAGGTCAGGGCACTCAGTGAGCGGTAGGTCAGGGCACCCAGTAAGCGGTAGGTCAGGGTAGTCAGTGAGCGGCATGTCAGGGCAGTCAGTGAGCAGTAGATCAGGGCAGTCAGTGAGTGGCATGTCAGGGCAGTCAGTGAGCGGTAGGTCAGGGCAGTCAGTGGACGGTAGGTCAGGGCAGTCAGTGAACGGTAGGTCAGGGCAGTCAGTGAGCGGGATGATCCATGAGTCACTTACTACATTGCTGCAGACAGTAGATTTCTCAGGCTGCTACATGACGAAATAAGTGGGGAATCTCAGTGTGCCCCAACAGCTGGGGATCTACCAAACTCAGTGTGCACTGACAGTTGTGAAACTATCAGTCCCAGTGTGCCCCAACAGGTGGGGATTGGGAAACCACTAGTCCCAGTAAGCTCTGACAGGGGAGGGGGGGATCTACCAGTACCAGTGTGCTCCAAATACAGGAACCTACCATTTCCAATGTGCTATTGGCTAAGGAACTAGTCGTCCCAGTGTGTGCTGACAGTCAGAGGATGTTCCCTCAGATGATGGAACATGTTGAGACTTGTAGTTCCCTGGCAGGGAATGCTAGTATAACTCCTATAAACCTCTACAAGCCCCAGCATGGCCTGATAGAGAACTACATGTCCCACCTCTCCCGTGTTAGCCCCCATATTAAAAATGTTTAAAACAATCTTATGCAGTTTGTTAGAGATTTGTTAGATAAGGTTAGATCAACTATTGTTTGTGTTAGATCTCACACAGAAGAAGCAATATTAACAGTTATTTCCTGTCAACCCGTCATCAGCCCCCTTATCAAAAAATTGGTCAAACAGCTATTTTGGAAGCTATTTGTTAGATCCGGTAAGATCAAATGCTTATAATGTTAGATCTCCCATAATTTCTGAGATATTCCACATAAGAATAGAGATATTAGGTAGTACATAAAGATGGGTTAGCCCCCTCCACATGTAATTTGTTGACCAAAGATCATTCAGGCTAATAGATATTCGTTAGATCCAGTAAGATCAAGTGGTTTTAACGCTAGATCTCACATAATTTCAGAGATATTCCACATAAAATTAGAGATATTCAGTGGTACATAAGGATGGGCTAGCCCCCCACATGGCCAAAAATCATTCAGGCTAATAGATATTCGTTAGATCCGGTAAGGTCAAGTGGTTTTAATGGTTGATTATTCATAACTACAGGGATATTAGGGATATTTGGTAGGGATGCACGGATACCCACACTAGCATCTATATCAGAGCGAATACTGAGCATTTCCACCTGTACCAGTGAGGAGTGCCATTGAGAATGTTGAAATTATGTGGGACATTATCGACAGGTGTGTCCAAGCCCAGTGAAGTCTAAAGCACAGCGTCAAAGGCCAGAGGGAAACTTCAGAGGGCCCCGATGAAGGAGCCAACCGGATGCCAATCTACAGAAGCTGACTCTAGAACCAACAACGTAAAGAGACAGCAGCAGAGAGCCCCCATTGTTGCCTCCAAGCAACCCAGTGTCCCATTTCCTTTGACATATGCTGCCCGGCATCAGAGAGTCAATGCACACCAGACTCCCAGAACTCAGCGTAAACTTAAGCCAGATCAGAATTTCCGCAACAAAGGAGCGCAGATACAAGCCACCAAACAGACCAAGGCCACCACTTCCTCCATGTTCCCTGAGAAGCTGGGGGGACATTATCCTGTTGTTCCCATCCAAGCAGAGGGAATCTATACCAGGGCCCGCCCTTCTGGATACTGGAGCTCAAGTGACCCTTCTCTACAGACACTTCTATGACAGGCACCTCAAACACCTTGTCACTGCAGAAGTTGGAAGAGCTGGAGATATAGGGCATTGGGACTCAGATCCTTCCCTATGAATGCTATCTACCGGTCAAACTGACCTTTGATCCCTCCGTGGCTGGGAAAGCTGATACTTTTGACACTCAGGCAGTGGTCTGTCCTCGCCCACCAGGGGCCAGTAAGAGTTCTCTCATCGCAGGGACCAATAATGATCTTGTCAGAAGGCTGTTGACACCTCTTGTTCTGGAGGCGGGCACTTCAACTACAAGTGAGCACCCCATGCTGGGACAAGCCTACAAGTGCCTGGTACAAGAACAGAAGGCCCCAGCTGAAGCAGTGTGAAAGATCTGTCGCTTGGACTGGTGTGAGATGGTGTTACAGCCTGGTGAAGTGGCCTATTTATGTGCATCTGTCAAGCTAAATTGGAAGCAACCAGGCCCTTTCATTGTCCTTGAAGCAGACAGAGAGAAGACATGGGAGTGGAGATAATTCCCAGGGTGGTTTCAACCAAAGTGAATATGCCGGCTCGGATGCTGGTGGGACAAGTGAATCTGGCCAACCCAGTCCCACCATCTGATTTGGTGGGGGTAAAGGATGGGATTACTGTCGAGGAGTTCTATGCAACGAATACTCTTCTTTCATCGGAATGTAAAGAAAAAGCCAGGACTCAGCTCCTGAGATACCTGCCACCACTACCTTCTTCTCCTTCCAAGGTGACGGACAACAGGATTCTCAGGCCAGAGGCTCCTGAGTTTGTACCTCAAAGTCCACCTTTTGAAGCGTTGGAAGATCCTCAATCATCCCTGCTGACAGCAGACCCTGAATCTTTACATCCTTCATTGAGGAGGACGTTGAAGCTGATATGCAGGAAAGGTAAGGTGGCCAGTAGGCAGGAGAACCTTACCTCCTATGCTAATTGGGGGGGGGGGGGGTTATGCAGATGTAAATTGTATGGTTTCCTGTGCACACTAACTTGTTTTTTTTTCTCTGCATGTATATCAAAAGCATGTAACAGGTCAAAGACTCTTTACCTTCTTTGGCAGACCAAAGGTTCCTTCATGGGGGGAGTGTGTAGCGGGGGCTGCTCTGTGTCCCCCACCTTCCCACCATACCTGTCGGTGACCACCAGACTGAATAGACACTGACAGAGGCGCTCACCTACTACTCTTCCTTGAGTGATGAGCTCACTCACAGGACTCCACCCACTCTACTTTCTCCTGTGTCCTTTTTGGCAGGGAGAGGGAGCCAATCAAGCAGCAGAGGACCATGGGGGCTTGAAGTCCCATCACAAAACAGCCCCATTGATTTCTACAGGGGGCAGAACTACCAAACCCAGCCTACATTGCAACAAGGGGGGCTAGCTAAAGACTCCAGCTTGTTGGTCTGAGGAGAGATCACCACGAGGCAGGGAGGTGAACGGACATGCAAGGAGAGACTACAGGCACCCGCTGAAGATTCTCCCAAAGACGGATCCAGAGACCATCCAGAGATAGTTAAAGATGGCATCCCACCAGAGAAAGGCCTCTGGTGAAGACTGCAGGCATCTTAAGGCAAGAGGCAATCGAGTCACAAGGTGGCCAGGCGGGCCGATGAAGAACTATCTGCCAAGACATCCTTTTTCTGCCCTGCCCACTTTGCTGATGTACAACCCACTTTTGAACCCTTCAGGCAGACATTATAGTTTGGAAGCGTAAAGAGGACTTTTTACCGCCATATCAAATCCTCTATGCCGACTAATGACTCCCTTTTGTTAGACTCTGGTGATTTATTGTCTTCTATGAGATCCAACTGCTGGTGAAGATATTTACGAGGGCTTCTAAAGGGCTTTCACACCAAGCCGCCCATAGCGTCGGCGGTAAAACACCACTATTTTTGGTGGCGCTTTACCGTCGGATTTGCACCGCATTTTGGCCGCTAGCAGGGGGTTTTTAGGCCCCACCTAGCAGCCTAGAAAGGGTTAAAACCACCCGCAATATGCCGCAATAGTGGCTTTTTGTCAGTGGTATTGCAGCGCTGCCCCATTGATTTAAATGGGGAGCAGCGGTGGAGGAGCGATAAACACATCACTCCTTCGCTGCTCCAAAGAAAAAATTGAGTACCTCCAATAATGGAATTTTAAAGGCAATATAAAGAAAATTTCAAATATATATAGAAAAAGTAAATTATTTATTAACAAAGAAATTATAATAGTTATACAATTTATACAAACAATAATACAATAAAATATACAATTTATACATATAGTAGGCAATAACAGAGTGGCAATTTCCAACTACGAATCAGTAAGGAGACATAAGATGTAACATGACTCTACAAGGTAGGTAGTTGATTAAATTCCAATTTTTCTTTGTTTCTGTCATAAATTTTTTGCTAATTAGTAATTTTTCTTCACACATTTTGGCCAAAATTTATACTGCTACATATCTTTGGTAAAAATAACCCACATTAGTGTATATTATTTGGTCTTTGTGAAAGTTATAGAGTCTACAAACTATGGTGCCAATCACTGAAAACTGATCACATCTGATCAGGCCTTCAGTACATCAGGTGTATCTCATTTCTTGAGACACTAACAAGTCAGGAAAGTACAAATACCCCAGAAATGACCCCTTTTTACAAAGTAGACATTTCAAGGTATTAAGTAAGTAGCATTGTGAGTTTTTTTTAAGTTGTCATTTTTTCCCACAATTCTTTGCAAAATATATTTTTTTTAATTATAATTTTTTTTACAAAATTGTCATATTATCAGGTTATTTCTCACACACAGCATATGCATACAACAAATTACACCCCAAAATACATTCTGCTACTCTTCCCGATTATGGCAACACCACATGTGTGAGACTTTTACACAGCCTGGCCACATACAGAGCACCAACATTGAAGTAGTACCTTCAGACGTTCTACGAGCAAAAATTATGCATCTCATTTCTCAACCACCTATTACACTTTTGAAGGCCCTGGAGTACCAGGACAATGGAATTTCCCATAAAATGACCCCATTTTGGAAAGCAAACACCCCAACGTATAATCTGTGAGGCATGATGAGTCTTTTGAACGGTTCATTTTTTTCCAGAAGTTTTTGGAATATGTGGAAAAAAATGAAAACGCATTTTTTTTTTACACAAAGTTGTCAAGATATTTCTAACACATAGCATGTATATAGCAAAAATTACACTCCAAAACACATTCTGCTACTCCTCCCGAGTATGGCGAAACCACATGTGTAGGACTTTTACACAGCCTGGTCACATAGAGAGGTCAAGCATTGAAGTAGTATGTTCAGGCGTTCTAGGAGCATAAATTACACATCTCATTTCATTCCTACCTATCACACTTTTGAAGGTCATGGAGCACCAGGACAAAGGAATTACCCACAGAATGACCCCATTTTGGAAAGCAAACACCCCAACATATATTCTATGAGGCATGGGCTGCAAATAGGTACTCGGGTACTCTGATGGGCTGCAGATAGGTACTCTGGTACTCTGATGGCCTGGTGACAGGTACTTGAGTACTCTGATGGCCTGGTGACAGGTACTCGAGTACTCTGATGGCCTGGTGACAGGTACTCGAGTACTCTGATGCCTGGGGACAGGTACTCGGGTACTCTGATGGCCTGGTGACAGGTACTCGGGTACTCTGATGGCCTGGTGACAGGTACTCGTGTACACTGATGGCCTGGTGACAGGTACTCGGGTACTCTGATGGGCTGGTGACAGGTTCTCTGATGGCCTGGTGACTGGTATTTGGGTACTCTGAAGGGCGGTGATAGGTACTCAGGTAATCATATGGACTGGAACAGGCACTCAGGTACTCAGATGGGCTGTCACAGGTACTCGGGTATTCAGATGGGCTGTGACAGGTACTCGGGTACTTTGATGGGCTGTGACAGGTACTCGGGTACTCTGATGGACCGTGACAGGTACTCGGGTACTCTGATGTGCCGTGACAGGTACTCGGGTACTCTGATGTGCCGTGACAGGTACTCAGGTACTCTGATGTGCCGTGACAGGTACTCGAGTACTCTGATGTGCTGTGACAGGTACTCGAGTACTCTGATGGACTGTGACAGGTACTCGGGTACTCTGATGGACTATGACAGGTACTCTGATGGACTGTGAGTGACAGGTACTATGAGGGGTGGTGACAGGTCCTCTTTATTGGGTGGGGGGGCAATCAGTGTGATTGGTGTACACTGTAAGCAGTAACGAGATGTTACCGCAATCTCCTCCTCACACACGATCGGTGTGTGAGGAGGAGAACCCGGTAACATCTCGTTACCGCGGTTTGTTTCGATTTTAGTGATCGGCTGTGAAAGGATCACAGCCAGTCACGTGGGTAAACAGCCGGCCAATGGCTGTTTACCAGCGTCGGTCACGATCAGTGTTCACGGGGAACACGCCGCCAATGACGTGCACGCACAGCGCGCTCACGATCGCGCGCATGCGCCGTGCACAGTGGGTGTGACCATCTGTGTTCACCAATGTAAGGAACATTCTTCCGACTGATCACCATTGTAAGGAACATTCTTCTCACTGATCACCAATGTAAGGGACATTCTTCCCATTGATCACCAATGTAAGGAGCATTCTTCTCACTGATCACCAATGTAAGGGACATTATTCCTACTGATCACCAATGTAAGGAACATTCTTCCCACTGATCACCAATGTAAGGAATATTATTCCCACTGATCACCAACTTAAGGAACATTATTTTCACTGATCACCAATGTAACAGACATTCTTTCTCCTGATCACCAATGTAAGGGACATTCTTCCCACTGATCACCAATGTATGGAGTATTCTTCCCACTGATCATCAATGTAAGGAACATTCTGATCACCAATGTAAGGAACATTCTTCTCACTGATCACCAATGTAGGGAACATTCTTCTCACTGATCACCAATGTAGGGAACATTCTTCTCACTGATCACCAATGTAAGGAACATTCTTCTCACTGATCAGCAATGTAAGGAACATTCTTCTCACTGATCACCAATGTAAGGAACATTCTTCCCACTGACCACCAATGTAAGGCGCATTCTTCCCAATGATCACCAATGTAAGAAACATTCTTGCCACTGATCACCAGTGTAAGGAACATTCTTCTCTCTTATCACCAACGTAAGGAACATTCTTCCCACTGATCACCAATGTAAGGGACATTCTTCCCACTGATCACCATTGTGTATATATGTCATAACAGTCTGACTATAAACATGGCAGGTGATGTGGGCAATCAGTCTGGATGGATGCAGATGAGTTTTGCATACAGATGGGTTGTGTCTGTCAGTCTACATGAGGTAAGGTGGATAGCCAATGGTTCAGGTGGAAGGTCAATGGTTCAAGTGGATAGCCAGTAGTTCTGGTGTAAGGTCAATAGTTCAGGTAGGGGGTCAATGGTTCAGGTAGAGGGTCAATAGTTCAGGTAGAGGGACAATGGCTCAGGTAGAGGGTCAATGGTTCAGGGGGAAGGTCAACGGTTCAAGTAGAGGTTCAATGGTTTCAGTAGAGGATCAGTGGTTCAGGTAGGAGGTGAATGGTTAAGGTGGATAGCCAGTATTCTTGTGGAAGGTCAATGATTAAAGGTAGATGGTCAATGGTTCAGGTAGGGGGGTCAATGGTTCAGGTAGGGGGTCAATGGTTCAGGTAGATGGCCAAGGGTTCAGGTAGAAGGTCAATGGTTCAGGTAGAAGGTCAATGGTTCAGGTGGATGGCTAGTGGTTCAGGTAAAGGGTCAATAGTTTAGGTAGAGGGTCAATGGTTCAGGTAGAAGGTCAATGGTTTAGGTGGATGGTCAATGGTTTAGGTGAATGGTCAGTGGTTCAGGAAGAGGGTCAGTGGTTCAGGTAGAGGGCCAATGGTTCAGGTAGAGGCTCAATGGTTCAAGTGGAAGGTCAATGGTTCAAGTAGAGAGTCAATGGTTTCGGTAGGGGTTTCAGTGGTTCAGGTAGGAGGTCAATAGCTCAGGTGGTTCAAGTGTAATAATGTAAATTAAGTAAAATTACAGCATTCTACATAGTAGTACATGGACATAGTTAGCTACTTCAGAGTCTACTCCCTGGTATAGTATAACTTCATAAGATAAGCTGCTGCAACCCTGTAGATTGATGAAATACCTCAAGCAAACAGGTGCATGATCCACACCTGCACAACTGCAATAGTAAAATCCAAATAGATGATCCACAGCCCCATATAATGCTCCTTAAAATTTTCCTTTTATGACTATTCCACAGAAAACCCGGCCTTAACACAAAGAAGTCAATGCGTTTCAGGCACTTAATGCGCCTTAGTCACACTTTTTTGGCAAGTGCGATTAGTACGTACGAATCCGAAATACAAATTTTCATGCATAGGAATTCCGTACGAATTACTAAATTTCCTTTACGAATTTAGGATCCAAGTAGTAGTAGTAGTCAATAAAAAAAGATCCAAGTAGTCAATAAAAAAAGATTTTAAAGAGCATGATACGGTACTCCTGGTACGTAAGGCACACGTCTTGTTCTGATGTGAACTGCATTCACTTTGAAGGCACTGATGGCTGTGCTCCAACCCTCCCCTCCAGACAGACCAACAACCAGTTAAGACATTGGCTTCCCCAACATGGTGGCTGTAGCTCCAAACTGTAGACATTTGCAGACAACTGTATTCATTTATGCCTCTCTGAAGTGCCTCATGTGGATGGTGAATACATGGAATTGCTTCTACAAACATGACCTCCTCTTACCTGGTGGAGTGACAGGCAGCTGGTTCTCCATCATGATGTCTCTGTGTCCCTCCATATGCTCCCACTCTTCCATGGAGAAATAGACTGTGACATCCTGACACCTGATAGGAACCTAACAACACACAATGATACAGTCATCCTCCAGACATAACGCTTCTGATCCCGAATGATGTTCCAGAATTCCCGGCACCGCTCTCCTCTCCTGTCAGAAGATCTGTGATCTTGTTGATGACCTCCAGACTCTTGTTGTTTCTCTCTAGTATCAATGAATTGAGGTGGGGGATCCATGGAGGTTCTCTGGCTCCTGCTCCAATCTTCTGAGACATGGGAATGGCTGCTGAATGTCACATGATCACTAGATGTCTTCTTCACCATTGTATATTCCTGTGTAATAAGAGCTCCAGATAGGTTACTATAATAACTAGCACTGGACTTAATTTAAATGAGAGATGAGAACATTTTGGTAAAATTTCACATATTTTTTAAACACATTGGAGTCAATGGGAGAAGACAAAATGAAGATGGACCTGGTGCTTTAAAGCTCAAGTTGAACCTACGCATATATTGTTTCTCCTCCAATGATAATGACATTTTTAAATAAAACCATTCTACTACATTGCGTACCACATTGCAGATCCAGTGATGTCATCACAAGCGCTCTGAGATATTAGATCTCATACATACTGATCAGAATTTATATCTAAGAGACCCTTTTTCCGGGTGGTATACAAATGATGTCTGTGTGAAATTCCCAGAATCCTCCTCACCTCTCCCGTCATCAGGTAGATGAACTCAATAGTAAGTCTCAATATCCTCTCCACCATCTTCTTCCTTTCTTCCTCCATCCTCCGAGGACAGATCTGTGGAATATTCCAGGGGGATGTTTGTCCTAGAAAAGTAAATCAGTTGTAAGAAGAAGCCTTATATCCTTTAGGTATAAAGTCTACAGCCGGGGTCCCAAACCTTATTGAGCCCGGGGGGCCCAGGAAAATTCTTCCAGATCCTTCCATGACCCAACAGAAAGAAAACATTTATCCTCATATAATACATGTACGGGAAAGTAAGATATGGATGTAAAGATGGGTGGATCCACTCAGTTACTGTAATTTAAAGAAACACAATGATTAAATGTCTATAGAATAAATCATTGGTGTCAGTGTGATAGGGGCCCCTAGGAGTGAATAGCCCCAGAGTCAGCCCTCCCTTTATACCAGGGTCCCCACAGTCCCCTCTCCTTATATCAGGTTCCCCACATTCCCCTCCCCTTATATCGGGGTCCCCATAGTCCCCCCTTATATCAGGGTCCCCTTCTATCAGGGTCCCCATAGTCCCCCTCCCTTATATCAGGGTCCCCACAGTCCCCTCCCCTTATTTCAGGGTCCCCATAGTCCCCCTTATATCAGGGTCCCCACAGTCCCCTTCTATCAGGGTCCCCATAGTCCCCTTCCCTTATATCAGGGTCCCCACAGTCCCCTTCTATCAGGATCTCCATAGTCCCCCTCCCATTATATCAGGGTCCCCATAACCTCCCCTTATATCAGGGTCACCACAGTCCCCTCCCCTTATATCAGGGTCCCCATAGTCCCCTTCTATCAGGGTCCCCATATTCCCCCTCCCTTATATTAGGGTCCCCATAGTCCCCTTCTATCAGAATCCCCATAGCCCCCTCCCCTTATATCAGGGTCCCCATATTCCCCTTCTATCAGGGTCCCCATAGCCACCTCCCCTTATATCAGGGTACCCATAGTCCTCCCCTTATATCAGGGTCCCCTCCCCTTATATCAGGGTCCCCATAGCCCCCCCCCCCCTTATATCAGGGTCCCCACATTCCCCTTCTATCAGGGTCCCCTAAGAGAAGAGACTGTGGGGACCCTGATATAATGGGAGGGGGACTATGGAGATCCTGATAGAATGGGGACTGTGGGGACCCTGATATCCCCCCAGTATCCCCATAGTTCCCTCTCCCCTTATAACAGGGTCCCCTTCTATAAGTATCCCCATAGTCCCCCTCTCCGTATATCAGGGTCCCCACAGTCCCCCCTTATATCAGGGTCTCCACAGTCTTCCTCTCCTTATATCAGGGTCCCCACAGTCCCCCCCTTATAACAGGGTCTCCACAGTCCCCCTCCCCTTATATCAGGGTCCTCTTCTATCAGGATCCCCATTGTTTCCCTCCCCTTATTTCAGGGTCCCTACAGTCCCTCTCCCCTTATATCAGGGTCCCCACAGTCCCTCTCCCCTTATATCAGGGTTCCCACAGTCCTCCCCTAATATCAGGGTCCCCACAGTCCCTCTTCCCTTATACCAGGGTCCCCACAGTCCCCACTTATATCAGGATCCTTTACAGACCCCCTCCCCGGGGTGAATTTAAGAATTTCCGAACACCGAGTTCACACTATGTGCATATATGATCATGCATTGGTACATTATCCATGATGACTGTATATTTCATTTCTAATTGTAATATATTTCTCTAATTAAAGATACAGATACTCCTGAAGAAGCAATAATCCTAAATCGCGAAACAATTTTAAAAAATCTTCAAGGACCTATGAACACCCTATTAGCGTATGTAATACCCTAGTGAAGGTTTTTCTGACGTGTTCATTAATACAAGCAAAGGAAGTACATCCATTTTATGGATTGATCAATAGGTCCCTTTTTGTATTTTCTAATTCATTTGTTTTATTCAATGTGCATTGTATATGTAGTTAATATGTGAGAACTATTATAAATGTTATTATAATATTTTATATGTGCCGTTAAAGTCCATTTTTCTCTATCCTTCAATTTACCCCTCCCCCTTATATCCGGGGCCCCACAGCCCCCCCCCTTTTTATATCAGGGTCTCGATAGTGCCCCTCCCCTTATATCAGTGTCCCCACAGTCCCCCCTTATATCAGGGTCTCCACAGTCCCCCTCTCCTTATATCAGGGTCCCCACAGTCCCCCTCCCCTTATATCAGGGTCTCCCCTCTTATATCATGGTCCCCACAGTCCCCCCTTATATCAGGGTCTCCACAGTCACCCTCTCCTTATATCAGGGTCCCCACAGTCCCCCTCCCCTTATATCAGGGTCCCCCCTCTTATATCAGGGTCCCCACAGTCCCCCCTTATATCAGGGTCCCTACAGTCCCCTCCTTATATCTGGATCCCCACAGCCCCTCCTTATATCAGGGTCCCCACAGTCCTCCCTTATATCAGGTTCTCCACAGTCCCCCTTATATCAGGGTCCCCACAGTCCCCCTCACCTTATATCAGGGTCCCCACAGCCCCCCTTATATCAGGGTCCCCACAGTCCTCCTCCCCTTATATAAGGGTCCACACAGTCCCCCCTTTTATCAGAGTCCCCACAGTCCTCCCTTATATCAGGGTCCCCATAGTCTCCACCTTATATCAGGTTCTTATAGTCCCCCTTTTATCAGGTACTCCACAGCCCCCCCTTATATCAGGGTCCCCACAGTCTCCCCTTATATCAAAGTTCCCACAGCCTCCCTCCTCCTATACCAGGGTCCTCGAAGTCCCCCCTATATCATGGTCCCCACATTGCCGTCCTATTATCAGGGTCCCCATAGTCCCCCTCCTCTTATATCAGGGTCCCCACAGTCCCCCTCCTCTTATATCAGTGTTCTCACAGTCCCCCCTCTTATATCAGGGTTCCCACAGTCCCCCCTGGTATCAGGGCCCCCATAGTGCCTCTCCTCTTATATCAGAGTCCCCATAGTCACCCTCCTCTTATATCAGGGTCCCCACAGCCCCCCCCCCCTTATATCAGGGTCCCCACAGTCCTTCTCCTCTTATATCAGGGTCCCCACAGTCCCCCCTTATATCAGGGTCCCCACAATCCCCCTCTCTTATATCAGGGTTTCCACAGTGCCCCCCTCTTATATGAGGGTCCCCACAGCCCCCTTTATATCAAGGTCCCTACAGTCCCCTCCCTAATATCAGGGCAGTACTGGTGGGGGGATCCTGGTGTTGCAGAATGAACACCCTGGACATCCCCCAGATTCTTTACAAACTGTCCCCTGTCAGTGTGGTGGGCTGTCACTATGATTGGAGAGGAATGGGCGGGCCCGACCTGCCGGAAGTACACGCCTCTCCTTCCAGAAGTAAACACATCCCCGTGTTACCATAGTAACAACAATCAGCACACTCCTGAAACAGCAGTGGCCATTTTCTTGTAGCCATCAGTGTTTATAAAGAGGTGGCCATTTTCTCTTCCGTGAATTGTGTGATGATAATCCATGGTGTGATAATTGTCTCTCCTCCTCCTATACCTCATTAGTACATACAGCCATATGTCAGTGAGATTGTCATAATTTGTACATCAATATTCTCCTCCTTGGTGTGAGCAATAAAATTAAAAAAAATCTTTAAAAAAAGTGTAAAGAAAAAGAATAAAATAAAATAAATGAAATAAAAAAAATGTTTCTCCCCTTGCCGACTATATACAGTATATATACGGAGGCTCCCCTGGAAAGGATCTGTACATGATTCTGTGCTTCCGGGTTTGGGGAATGCACATGCGCTGCTGCCGGCGACCTGCTGCGGCTGTGATTGGATACAGCGGGAGCCAATCAGCAGGTCCTATGGACCCGACAATTGTCCCCGTGCCCAACAATCGAGAGAGACATAATGTTGGTCTTCCGATGTAAACAAGGCCGATCGCTGTTCTGTGACAAGGGAAGGTTGTAATCCTGTGTCTCTGCTAAGCAGGAACACAGATCTCTGTCTTCCCACAGTAGAAGCCCCATGGGACACACATGGGACACACAGCAGGGCATACAGCGGGGCATGGGCCACACATCGGGACACTGAGCACACCGCAGGGCACACAGCGGGACATGGGGCACACAGCGGGACACTGCGCACACCACAGGGCACACATCGGGACATGGGGCACACAGCAGGGCACCCATCAGGGCATGGGGCATACAGAGGGACACTGGGTACACAGCGGGGCATGGGGCACACAGCAGGGAATGAGGCATACAGGAGGGCACACAGCAGGGCACATCATGGGGCACATATCAGGACATGGGGCACACAGCAGGGAACAGGGCACACAGGGGCACTGGGCACACATCAAGACATGGGGCACACAGTAGGGCACATCATGGGGCACACAACAGGGCACACAGCGGGCATGGGGCACACGACAGGGGGCACACCATGGGGCATACATCAGGACACAGGGCACACAGCAAGACACGGGACACACAGCAGGGCATACAGCCAGGACCGTTTTTAAGGCAGGGCAAAAGGGGCAGCTACCCTGGGTCCTGCCATTGTTGTGGGGCCCAAAGTAGCTGCCTCATACTTGCCAACTGTCCCAGTTTAAATTCCCTTATCCCTTCAAGTTTTAGTCCTGTGCTGTGTCCCGATATCTCAGTGTAAACTTCTGCTGCCACTTCTGCCATGTACAGATGACTCACCTGCAGAACTTGTGTTTACATGTAAACAACCTGCATTGATATGTAAATAGTTGTGGACCATGGCATTGATATGTAAATAGAGGTGGTATTCATATGTATATCATGTCCCCCTGAGGTCACATCCACCATCACTTCTGCTGAATGCTGCCCACTGGAGAGGTAAAGGAGCATACTTGAAAGTCCTGCCTACAACTGGGGTCATTAAGCCTAACATCAGCCTGTTCTGCAAAAGTAAGCAAATTGGAGGTGGAACCCTGCTTCAAAATAACATGGTGCCACAGCACCCTGAATTTTGGTGCATGTGAATACGCAGGCAGGCAGTAAGAAGATAATTTGCTGTAACCTTTAGAAACCAATCAGTGAGCAGTAATGCTGTGCACTAACCTCTTGCAACCAGTTGCTGAGCAGTAATAATGTGCAGTAACCTCTAACAACCAATTAGTGAGTAGTAAAGATGTTCAGTAACCTCTAGCAATCAATCAGTGAGCAGTATTGATGTACAGTAATCTCTAGAAACCAATCAACAAGCAGAAGTCATGTGCTGTAACCTCTGGAAAATAACAATGAGCCATAATGTGTGCTGTAACCTCTAGCAGCTAGTCAGTGAGTGGTAATGATACACTGTAACCTCTGGCAACCAATCGCAATTGCTGCCTGATCTGATTCAGTAAACTGATTTTTAGTCTAGCTGCTATTTATTGTATGTCTCAAAGCATGTGGAGAGGGAAATTGCGTGGAAGAGGGGGCCCAAGAAAATGTGTGTTTGCCCAGGGTCCAAACAGTATTAAAGGCGGCCCTGCATACAGAAGGGCACATCATGGGGCAGACAGCAAGGCAAGAGGCACACAGAGAGGCATGGGGCACACATCAGGACATGGGGCACACAGCAGGGCAGGGAAGCTGCTGTCATTACCTCTCCTGCTCCCCCTGGCCCCTCCTCTCTTCTAGACTGTCTGAATTGATGACAGATCTGGTTCCCGCAAAGCAGCGGTAATTTTACCTCTCGTGCCACGCTCCTCCCTGCCACTCACCCCCTCCCCTGGGGTGGACGGGAGGCAAGGAGGGGCCGGGGAGGAGGGGCGTGCGCAGCATGGGGCACCAGCATGGGGTGTGTCTCCAGATCTCCCGGCTCTGTGTCACCCCCTCCCCTGGCCACAGACAGAAGATGGAGCAGCTTGAGCGGCCCCCGCGGTCGTTTTCCATTCGGCCGCTCGGGTTGTTCTGTCTGTGGCTGAGTGACAGTCCCAGCCGGGAGATCACCCGGTGCTCGCGGGTGTCCGGGAGCCTGCAGTCAAATGCGGGAGACTTGAGAAGTCTGCAATTCACACTAGTGGAAACCGAACCTTAGTGTCCGATTTGTCCGCCGCAATATCGGAGTCCCACTATAAGGCTGGGTTCACACTGCTGCGGGGGGAGAACCGGATGTGATTCGCACAGCAAATCACATCCGATCTCCGTAGCGCTGCGAGTTCAGCCATACAGATAGTATGGCTGAACTCGCAGCGGTCCCGCAGCAAACTCGCACGGGACCCTTTTTTGGGTCCGCAACGGAATCGGATCGCATGGGGGTTCACACCATGCGATCCGATTCCTGTGCGAGTCGGCAGATCGCACTGCGATATGCCGACGGATCTGGGGGTGTCATTAACATAACATTGACACCCCCAGCCGTCCGCATAGGGCAGTGTGAACTGCCGGCGGGAGGTATGCGATGCGGGAAAACGCCGCGGATTCGCGGCGTTCCCGCATCGCAGCAATGTGAACCTAGCCTAAGTCACTGACTGCCGCCATTACTAGAAAAATAAATAAGTAAAAATTACAGTACTCCATGCCATAGGTTATAGACGGGATAACTTTGCCCAAACCAATCAATATTCATCTATTGGGAGGACATTTCATTTTTTTTTCCATTTTTTTATTGGATTTGTTTAAGGGCTGGTTCACACCACATGCAGTCCAGTGCGTTTTGTTTTCTCTGCATCAGAAACGCATGGATAGTAGGTCATATGGTTTCCAATGGTATGTATAAAAGAAATAATTGCTGAATGTCTGAGAATCATCAGCACCAAATCCCTTGATTGAAAATGACAAAGAAGCAGGAAATTGCATTTTAAATCGGTGTTCCAGCCGCAAACATTTTTTTTTTAAAGTCAGCAGCTACAAGCACTGTACTAACACTGCAAATCTTCCGGAGGTCAAGCGGTTAAAGCACCT
>NW_027507685.1:36827132-36887132 GCF_037356315.1 Lithobates pipiens
GGGGCAGAGAATATTGTCCATGTATATATAGAGTCCCCACAAAGCGTAACACGTAACACCAGATTATTTCCATAACACTCACTCATGACACTCACTTAAATATAATGGTCCATTTAAATGTGCACAGATTTCCTGTAAGATCGATCAATGACGTGTAAAGATCAAGAAAAAAAATGACTGTTTTCTTCTCTCTCTAGGACAAAACGATGAACGTCTCAACATCAGACAGCCTTATATCTGGGTTCCGTACATCAGTAAGGCTGAACTGGATAAAAAGATGGAGGACAAACAAACGCAAACAACTCCATCAAGAAATTATGACCAGAAGACTGTACAGGCCTCAACTATGGAGGACAAAGACATACAAGTCACTCCATCCACCGATGAGGACCAGAAGACTGTACAGACGGTGTCTATGGAGGACAAGACCATACAAGTCACTCCATCCACCGATGAAGACCAGAAGACAGCACAGGCTGCCACTATGGAGGACAAAGAAACACAAGTCACTCCATCAACCACTGAGGACCAGAAGATTATACAGGCCTCAACTATGGAGGACATAGGAATACAAGTCACTCTATCCATCAACGAGGACCAGAAAACTGTACAGACGGTGTCTATGGAGGACAAGAACATACAAGTCACTCCATCCACCGATGAAGACCAGAAGACAGCACAGGCTGCCACTATGGAGGACAAAGAAACACAAGTCACTCCATCAACCACTGAGGACCAAAAGATTATACAGGCCTCAACTATGGAGGACATAGGAATACAAGTCACTCCATCCACCAATGAGGACCAGAAAACTGTACAGACGGTGTCTATGGAGGACAAGAACATACAAGTCACTTCATCCACCGATGAAGACCAGAAGACAGCACAGGCTGCCACTATGGAGGACAAAGAAACACAAGTCACTCCATCAACCACTGAGGACCAAAAGATTATACAGGCCTCAACTATGGAGGACATAGGAATACAAGTCACTCCATCCACCAATGAGGACCAGAAAACTGTACAGACGGTGTCTATGGAGGACAAGAACATACAAGTCACTCCATCCACCGATGAAGACCAGAAGACAGCACAGGCTGCCACTATGGAGGACAAAGAAACACAAGTCACTCCATCAACCACTGAGAAACAGAAGACTGTACAGGCGGTGTCTATGGAGAACAAAAACATACAAGTCACTCCATCCACCGATGAGGACCAGAAGACTATACAGACGGTGTCTATGGAGGACAAGAACATAAAAGTCACTGCATCCACCAATGAAGACCAGAAGACTGTACAGGCTGCAGCTATGGAGGACAAAGAAAGACAAGTCACTCCATCAAGCAGCAAGGACCAGAAGACTGCAGAGGCCACATCTATGAAGGGCAAAGAAACACAAGTTACTCCATCAACCAAGGACATCAAAATTGAAATCAGAAATAAGAAAAAAAATAAAAAGAAAAAAAAGAAAAAAAAATCTTCATCCATCAGTAGCACAAACCATGAGATGGCCTCACCAATCCCATGCGCCAGTGCCATCAAAGACCAGTCATGCGTACTCTCCTTTCAAAAGATGACCTACCATAGAATACTTGGAGAGGGATCCTATGGGAGTGTGCTGTTAGCCTCTCATCCTGATATTGACCAGAACCTGGCGGTTAAAATTGTGGAAAAGAAAGGCATACTTAAAGCTGATGAGTGCGAGATTATTTTCACAGAACGTGACGTGCTGAAGGCAGCCAGCGAGAGTCCATTTATTACACGTCTATTTGGAACGTTCCAGACAAAGGTAAGTCTTTTCTCCTTCCAATTTCTTCACCTCTTTCCTGTACTGCACTCCACTACTGATCCAGACCCCCTAAAATTGTTCTGCAAATGGTGACTTTTTTGGGAGCTGAAATTTACACAAGGCTAAGCATCCCCCTTCCGCCTCATATGACGGTCTTCACACCTGTCAAATAGTGCCTTAGGCACAGAGTGCTGAATTGTGAGAGGCGGAAGGGAGCTTCACTTGTGTCCCACACCAGGTTTTTCCTGAGGGGTCCGGCTGTAGTGGGTGGAAAGCAGTATGGGGAAGAGCAGAACTCTAGAGTACCTCCTACAAGCCTAGAGGTTGGTTAGGTAAACTGTACAGAGAAGAGGTTTTATTTTAAAAACTCATTTTAGGAAACTGCCATTGCTGGCCTGCTTTTTGAAATGACTACCTGGTTGCTTCCGATATCAAAACTTTGAGTCACTTAGAAAAAAGTCTGCAGCTAGCAATACAGGAGAAGTCAGGGCTTCTGATCTACATGGGGCTTCCAGGATGGTGAACCAAATAATTAATTCATTCGATCACCAGAACAGCCAGACAAAGCTAGCATTGCAATAAGGACAGTCTAGCAATGACGATCTTCATAGTTTCTCTGTCCAGTTTTCCTAACTTGTGTGTGTGTCTCTGTCTATTACAAAATGAAATCCTGCATGTCTATAATGTAAACTTTACCTCTTATTTTTACACAGAATAATCTCGTCTTTGTCATGGAAGGCCTGAGCAGAGGGGATCTCTTTGACACCGTGATTTCAGGTCCATATCCCAAGGACACCATCAGGTAAGATCAATAACCGGGCCACTCTGGAGTGGGGGGTTACCGACCATTGAGGAAATGGCAGTGATGTGATCACCCCCTTCACCTGAGCCCTGACCATCCACACCTCTATGTACTATAGGGGGGAGTCATTTCATCTTTAGATTTAATTGGTCTGCAATGATTTGGGATGCTAATTCATATATCTCTTTCCCCATCAGATACTTCATAGCAGAAATGATCTGTGGTCTGCAGTTTCTGCATTCTAGGGAGATAATCCACAGAGACATCAAGCCTGAAAATATCCTCTTGGATGATGACGGCCACATCAAAATCACTGATTTTGGCATGTCAGTTACTGGAGTCACAGAGTCCAAGAGGATTAAAGGACAATGCGGGACACCAACGTACACGGCGCCAGAGGTAAGATACGTGCTAACCACCTTATATTAGATCTAATTGTAATGTTTGTTATTATGGGATATAGAGATACGATAAAGGGGGCTCACTTTTCACTAAATGAAGAATTTCTCCACTGGTACCCTGTTTGCTTTCAATGGGTTTTCAGACTGGAACTATGTCCCCAACAAAAGGTGGGAATTTCTGAGACATTAAGGTCAGGTGTTGATAGCAGGCTCTGTTTGGCCCGATTCACACATACAAATGGGATAAAAGCTTCAGGGATTGTCCACCTGCTGGACTCCTTCTCGTTAACATGATGAGCGTTTGTGAACATTGAGCTATTGGGGTCAGTGTACCTCTATCTGCCCCTTTAAAAAGGACTATTAAAGTGTAGGCAAAACCTTTTTCTTTTTGTTTTGGTAAGAGCAGGGAAGGGTTTGATCCTCTGACAGTTTTACATAGGTGTCCCCATTGGGACCCCATCTGTTTGTACTGGTGACCACTGTCATTGAGAAGAAAAGTAAGATCCAAAGTTTTAGAGTTTTCCCCAGAACATGAGGTGAGGAGAAACCTTCAATGGGGAAGCCTGTTCTGGGGGAAAATTCTTTAAGAGAGAAATTTCCCTCAATTTGGGAGACTTCAACCAATTTTAATTTGTATCTCTGGGAGACCCAAGGTCCCACAATTCACAAGCTCCGCCTTACTTTAATGTCTTTTGAGCACAATTTTAGGACTCCTGGTAGGCTTCATATGTCACATATACTAGCATGGAGTCATCTCTGTCCTCCGTCTGGCCTAACAATGAGCTTATTTATTTATCTTTCTCTCCATTATGTTTTTACAGATCCTTCAAAATTTGCCATACTTTGGCATGGTCGACTATTATGCATTGGGAATAATAGTATATTGTATGGCAGTCGGCAGACATCCATTTCTTAGTGGCAAAGAGTCCTTAAAGGAAGAATTGAAGATAGTGACCACCGTGGAACCGGATTATCCAAAAGACATGGACCCTACCCTCTGCGACATCATAAAGACTGTAAGTATACATAGAGGTTTTATATCTTTTAAGGGACAAAGTCCTTTCCAGGTTACATATATCTTATTAGGATTTTAGAAGACACATTAGAAATTTCATGTTTACCTGCACACATCTATTGAAGTCATAGCAGTACTTTCAGCAAGCTGACTGCTTAACCACTTAATAACCGCCCTATAGCCGAATGGCGGCTTCAGGGCGGTTTCTTAACTCTGGGAGGCCGTCATATGACGTCCTCCCAGAATTCCGCTCTCGCGCGCCCCTGGGGCGCGCACTTGAGAGCATCCGTGACCGCCGGGTCCGCATCACGGATCACGGTAAACGGCCGCTCATAGCGGCCGTTTACCACGTGATCGCTCCGTCAAATGACGGAGTGATCACTTGTAAACAAACCGGCGTCATGTTATGACGCCGGTTCCTCCCTCCCCCTCTCTGTACCGATCGGAACAGCGGAGGGGGAAGAGATCGGTGTCAGCAGCGATGTGGGCTGCATCTGCAGTGCCCACATCGCTGCTCACCGAAAATTAACCCTGCAATAACCCTGCAATAACCCTGCAATAACTCTGCAATAACTCTGCAATAACCCTGCAATAACTCTGCAATGATTTTTACATGTAGGAGAGAAATGTCAGAATTGTCCTGGGTGCTCCAGAACGCCTGATGGCGCTCCCTGCATGTTGGGCCTCTGTATGTGGCCACACTGTGTAAAAGTCTCACACATGTGGTATCGCCGTACTCGGGAGTAATAGCAGAATGTGTTTTGGGGTGTAATTTGTGGTATGCATATGCTGTGTGAGAAATAAACTGATAATATGACAATTTTGTGAAAAAAAAAAAAAAAATCTTGATTTTGCAAAGAATTGTGGGAAAAAATGACAACTTCAAAAAACTCATCATGCCTCTTACTAAATACCTTGGAATGTCTTCTTTCCAAAAAGGGGTCATTTGGGGGGTATTTGTACTTTTCTGGCATGTTAGAGCGGGTTCACACAGCGGGCGATGCGAGGCGACACGACTCGCCTCGCCTCGCTCTCGCAAGTCGCCCCCGTTCTGTACAATGGAACCGTTCTGAGAGGAGCGACTCGAGTCGCTCCGACTCAGAAAAAAGGTTCCTGTACTACTTTTGGGCGACCTCGGGGCGACTTGCATTGACTTCTATACAGAAGTCATTTGCAAGTCGCCGCTGAGGCCGCGGCAGGTCGCAGCGAGGAAAGTCGGAGTCGCCTCGCCTCGCCTGCAGTGTGAACCGGCCCTTAGGGTCTCAAGAATTGAAATAGGCCGTCAGTACTTCAGGTGTGATCAATTTTCAGATATTGGCACCACAGCTTGTGGACTCTATAACTTTCACAAAGACCAAATAATATCCACCAATTTGTACTTATTTTTACCAAAGATATGTAGTGGTATAAATTTTGGCCAAAATTTATGAAGAAAAAATTACTAATCTGCTAAATTTTATAACAGAAATGAAGAAAAATTCATTTTTTTACAGAATTTTCTGTATTTTTTCTTTTATAGCACAAAAAATTAAAAAACCCAGCGGTGATTAAATACCACCAAAAGAAAGCTCCGTTTGTGTGAAAAAAAGGACAAAAATGTCATATAGGTCCAGTGTTGCATGACTGAGTAATTGTCATTCAAAATGTGAGAGCACCGAAAGCTGAAAATTGGTCTGGTTATTAAGGGTGTTTAAGTGCCCAGTGGTCAAGTGGTTAATGGAAGGATCTGTCTTCACCTGTCATAAGGAAAGCAGTAGCGCCTGTGTCCCTTGTGATGTCCGGTGAATGTCCAGTGAATTCAATTTCTGGGGACATTCCATATACAGACAGCATATATGATGGGGCTGCCATCATCATAAGAGTGATATAAGAAATGTGTAACTGTCAGAATTAAATATTAAAAGGGGAGTTCTATTGTTCAGAGATTGTTCATGTTATTTCAGTGTTTCTTATTATATTCTTTTGCTTTTCACAGTTTCTATGTAAAGATCAAGAGAAGCGGATGAGGCTAGTAAGCAACATCCGAAAACACCCCTTCTTACGGAAGGTGGACTGGAAGGAGACAGAGCAACGGAAATCACCGCCACCATTTCCATCAGCAGATGTAAGTATACAAATAAGGGAGGAGCAGGGCAGCCATCAGAAATTGTGGGGCCCCTTACACAGCTTTAGGCCTGGGCCCTCCCCCTGAGTCTGACCACCAACATTCTCCAGGGTCCCGCCACTGGCTGTCGCACTGAATCTGCCCACTAGCCATCCCACCAAGTCCTTTAGTGCCTCAGCCCCTCTCACACATGTAGCCTCTGAGCCCCTCTTACACCTGTACACTCTGAGCTCCCCTCACACCTGTACACTCTGAGCTCCCCTCACACCTGTACGCTCTGAGCTCCCCTCACACCTGTACGCTCTGAGCTCCCCTCACACCTGTACTCTCTCAGCCCTACCTCACACCTGTACTCTCTCAGCCCTACCTCACACCTGTACGCTCTGAGCTCACCTCACACCTGTACGCTCTGAGCTCACCTCACACCTGTACTCTCTGAGCTTCTCTCACACCTGTACTCTCTCAGCCCTACCTCACACCTGTACGCTCTGAGCTCACCTCACACCTGTACTCTCTCAGCCCTACCTCACACCTGTACACTCTGAGCTCCCCTCACACCTGTACTCTCTGAGCTCACCTCACACCTGTACTCTCTGAGCTCACCTCACACCTGTACTCTCTGAGCTCACCTCACACCTGTACGCTCTGAGCTCCCCTCACACCTGTACGCTCTGAGCTCCCCTCACACCTGTACGCTCTGAGCTCCCCTCACACCTGTACTCTCTCAGCCCTACCTCACACCTGTACTCTCTCAGCCCTACCTCACACCTGCACGCTCTGAGCTCACCTCACACCTGTACGCTCTGAGCTCACCTCACACCTGTACTCTCTGAGCTTCTCTCACACCTGTACTCTCTCAGCCCTACCTCACACCTGTACGCTCTGAGCTCACCTCACACCTGTACGCTCTGAGCTCACCTCACACCTGTACTCTCTGAGCTCACCTCACACCTGTACTCTCTGAGCTCACCTCACACCTGTACTCTCTGAGCTCACCTCACACCTGTATGCTCTCTGAGCTCACCTCACACCTGTACTCTCTGAGCCCCTCTTACACCTGTACGCTCTGAGCTCCCATCACAAGTGTGCGCTCTGAGCTCCCCTCACACCTGTACTCTCTGAGCCCCTCTCACACCTGTATTTTCTGAGCTCCCCTCACACCTGTACGCTCTGAGCTCCCCTCACACCTGTACGCTCTGAGCCCCTCTTACACCTGTACGCTCTGACCTCCCCTCACACCTGTACGCTCTGAGCTCCCCTCACACCTGTACGCTCTGAGCTCCCCTCACACCTGTACGCTCTGAGCTCCCCTCACACCTGTATGCTCTGAGCCCCTCTCACACCTGTACGCACTGAGCTACCCTCACACCTGTATGCTCTGAGCTCCCCTGAGCTACCCTCACACCTGTATGCTCTGAGCTCCCCTCACACCTGTACTCTCTGAGCTCCCCTCACACCTGTACTCTCTGAGCTCCCCTCACACCTGTACACTCTGAGCTCCCCTCACACCTGTACGCTCTAAGCTCCGCTCCCACCTGTACGCTCTGAGCCCCCCCTCACACCTGTACGCTCTGAGCACCCCTCACACCTGTACGCTCTGAGCTCCCCTCACACCTGTACGCTCGGAGCCCCCCTCACATCTGTACACTCTGAGCCCCTCTCACACCTGTACGCTCTGAGCTCCCCTCACACCTGTATGCTCTGAGCCCCTCTCACACCTGTACGCACTGAGCTCCCCTCACACCTGTATGTTCTGAGCTCCTCTCACACCTGTACGCTCTGAGCCTGTTTTACACCGGTATGCTCTGAGCTCCCCTCACACCTGTACGCTCTGAGCCCTTCTTACACCTGTATGCTCTGAGCCCCTCTCACACCTGTACGCTCTGAGCCCCCCTTACATCTGTATGCTCTGAGCTCCCCCCACACCTATACAGTCTGAGCCCCCCTCACACCTGTAAGCTCTGAACTCCCCTCACACCTGTACATTCTAAGTCCCCTCACACCTGTACGTTCTAAGCCCCCCTCACATCTGTACGCTCTGAGCTCCCCTCATACCTGTACGCTCTGAGCCCCCCTCACATCTGTACGCTCTGAGCTCCCCTCAAACCTGTATGCTCTGAGCCCCCCCTCACACCTGTAGGCTCTGAGCCCCCCTTACACCTGTAAGCTCTGAGCTCCCCTCACACCTGTACGGTCTGAGCCCCCTCACACCTATATGCTCTGAGCTCCCCTCACACCTATATGCTCTGAGCCCCCCTCACACCTGTACGTTCGAAGCCCCCCTCACACCTGTACGTTCTAAGCTCCCCTCACACCTGTACGCTCTGAGTTTCCCTCACACCTTTATTCTCTGAGCCCCCTCACACCTGTATTCTCTGAGCCTTCTCACACCTGTATGTTCTAAGCCAGACTCGCACCTGTACGCTCTGAGCCCCCCTCACAACTGTATGCTCTGAGCTCCCCTCACACCTGTACGCTCTGAGCTCCCCTTACACCTGTACAGTCTGAGCCCCCTCACACCTGTACGCTCTGAGCCCCCCTCACACCTGTACACTCTGAGCCCCGCTCACACCTGTACGTTCTAAGCCCCCTCACACCTGTACGTTCTAATCCCCCCTCACACCTGTACATTCTAAGCCCCCCTCACACCTGTACGCTCTGAGCCCCCTCACACCTGTACATTCTAAGCCCCCACACCTGTACGTTCTAAGATAGCCTCACACCTGTACGCTCTGAGCACCCCTCACACCTGTATGCTCTGAGCTCCCTCACACCTGTATGCTCTGAGCCCCCCACACACCTGTACGCTCTGAGCCCCCCTCACACCTGTACGTTCTAAGCCCCCCTCACACCTGTATACTCTGAGCCCCCCCCACACCTGTACGCTCTGAGCTGCCCTCACACCTGACAGAGTAGCAGCCTTCCGACTTGCACGCATAGAGGAGCATCACTGAAGCTCCTCTGCACCCGACCCTGCCTTCTCATATCCCTGCCAGTCGGTTGGGCCCTTCCAGACGCTGCGGCCCCTTACAAGTGTATGGGCTGTACCCCCCTGATGGCGGCCCTCGGGAGATTTATAGGTATTTTTTTTCTGAATAAATCAGAAGCATTGACAAAACTTTTCTCTTTTCAGATTCCTGAGGAAGATCCTGGGGAAGATGACACAGCGGATGCATTCATTAAACGTGTAGAAAAAGACTATAGGAAGCCAATAGAGCCAGAGAAGCAGAAGAAATTCTATGGCTTCAGCTACGTGAGTGAGCATCTGAAGCAGTAGCCAGTGGCCTCATCACCACCATAGAGAGGCAGTAACATCAACGTACAGCCTCATCACCACCATCGGAGAGGCAGGATCCTCACCGTAGAGCCTCATCACCACCATCAAGGAGCCAGGATCCTCACTGTAGAGCCTCATCACCACCATCAGAGAGCCACGATCTTCACCGTAGAGCCTCATCACCACCATCACCACCATCGGAGAGGCAGGATCATCAATGTAGAGCCTCAGATCATTAAAGTCTGAAGGATCTACAATCATCTAATTTGACATTTATTTTTCAGGGACAAACATCGACTTTTCAAGGTCCCAATGATATAGGTAGGAAGATACATTTTATTTATCATCTACAGATGACAAGACATAAATACATTGTGACAACGACCATTGACTTTCCTATTACCAAAACCTCCAGAGAATCTGGTTGTGTCACAGATCAGACCACTCATCACATGTACTCTGACTGCTGCATGATAGAGGCGTATGATGGCACACGTGACATGGGCATGCGTACTGTGTATTCATAGAGCAGCCACAATCCAGAAGGCCATCCAGAGAGAAGCCTGATCTCATGCTCCACCCCCAGGGAACAACCCGCTCAGACCACTCTCAAAGAGTCAGGACATGTGGAGGAGGAGCAGGTTATAGGGGAGGAGTCCAACTGGCATATAATTGGGAAAAAAAACAGGAGTGTCACTCTTCTTAAACCACTAAGGGCTCCTTCACACCTGCCATTTTAGCATGCGGCAATGGCGTATTTTCCATGGCTGCAAAGTGTGCAGTGCACATGGGCCCCACGGGGGGGTGGGGTCCATTGTGTTTTGACCTACACTGCACCCATGAAACTGTGAGAACCACTTACATGCCGGATAGAATCCTCCCCCCATAGCCCACTCTTCCTCCATATTTCCTGCCAATAGCATCTGCAGCATTGACTCTCTGGGAGTGATCTGGGTGGGTTGCTCCCCAGGGGGGGAGGGGGGACTTGAGAATGGGTCTCCCTCTAGATGGCTTCCTGGAATTATATCCATGTAACACCAGAAAATTTATGGGGTTACATAGATGGAGGTCTTAGTAATAGGAAAGTCAGTGGATATTGTCACAATGTTTTTATGTCTTGTTATCTGTAAATGAGAAATAAAATGTACATTCTTATCTATACCGCCTTGATGTGGGGACCTTAAAAAGTCGGACTTTGTCCCTGAATAGTAAAAGTCAAATCAGATCCGAGGCTATATATTGCTAACAAATCAAATGCATGTTCTGATCTATATTGTCTTGAACAGTATAGAAAGTCGTGCATTTCACTGGGAGATAAACTGGTCACCCCTAGACTGATGATTCAGGGACTATCCGATCGCCTTAGTGGGTCAGGAAGGAATTTTTTCCCCTTTGGAGTCCATCTGACTGAGGGGGTTTTCGCCTTCCTCTGAATCATCCTGAAGGTTTAGGAGTGTGAAAAGCCCTCATCTCTGAGGAGTCAGAGGATAACAATGGCCAATCTCCAATAGATAGATGAGGAACTGGTCACCCTAGACTGTTGATTCAGGGACTATCCGATCGCCTTAGGGGGTCAGGAAGGAATTTTTCCCCTTTGGTGCCCATCTGACTGAGGGGGTTTTCGCCTTCCTCTGAATCATCCTGAAGGTTTAGGAGTCTGAAACGGTCCCACCTCTGAGGAGTCAGATAATAACAGTGATGGACCGACCAATGTTCTCTGAAGACCTACAATAATTTTCTTGTAAAAATGTTTCCTTGTAAAGAATTTGAAATTTCAATAAAATTGTGTGTACCTTAATTGTCTTTTGTATGTAAAGGTTTTTTTCCTATCTCTATATTTTAATATAATGATGAATGACAGCAGGGTGGGGAGTCTCATCCCATATTTCATGATTATATCACCCTTAGGCTATGGGATGGTGAGGGGAAACACTATTAACATAGGGTTGCCAACTGTCTGAAATTCACCTCGACAGTCCAGGTTTTGAATCATGTGTCTGTGTTTCAGTTCACCTCAAACTCAGACACATTATTAAGACAGGAACATGGCTCGGAACAGGGCCAGACAGCAGGGTTAGGGGGCATTAAGTGTGCCGCATTACCATTTCCTTTGGAGCACCCAAAGATTGATTGGACCCTGGGCAAAAAAAAATTTTGCCCCCCCATGCAGTTTTGCTCTCCACCTGCTTTGAGACATACAATAAAATGCAGCTAGACTTAAAATCAGTTTACTGAATCAGATCAGACAACGAGTGGTTGCCAGAGGTTACGGTGTATCATTACCACTCACTGACTAGAGGTTACAGCACATAATTTTTCCTTGTTTATTGGTTGCTAGAGATTACTCTACATCAATACTGCTCACTGATTGGTTACTATAGGTTACTGCACATCATTACTGCTTACTGTTTGATTGCTAGAGGTTACAGCACATCATCTCCTCACTGCCTGCACACCATGGGCTAGGGAGGTGAAGGGGGCTATTAATAAACAGAAAACTCTTCGGGATCCTAGGACTCCTAGGCTCAGTGCTGGGGAGAGGGGAGCGTGTGATCAGTGGAAATGCTGATTTCTTTTAACACTGACTACCAATATAAAGAGGAGTTTCAACACTGGCCACCAATGTAATAGGGGTTTACACTGACCACTAATGTAATAGAAGCATTCACAGTAACCACCAATGTAAGGAGGGAGATTTACACTGACCACCAATGTAAGGGGGGCGTTCATATTGGCCACTAGTGTGAATGAAGGGATTCTACACCAAGCACCAATGTAATGAAAAGATTTACACTGACCACCAATATAAATGAGACATTTAGCCTGCGTTCACATTTGTGTGTGTTTGGAAAGTATGCAAAATCGCTTTCCAAGGTAACCCTGAGACAGCGCTTCTCCTAGGGGTTTATCTGATGCGGGGAGGAGCCGTGAGCGCCGCCGGGGGATCCCAGAAGATGAGGTTTGGGGCCACTTTGTGCAAAACGAACTTCACGGTGGAGGTAAGTATGATATGTTTGTTATTTTAAAAAAAATAAAATAAAAAAAAAGTAAATGAAGGTTTAGTGTCACTGTAAAGGTGTCTGTTTAGACCCCTGATATCTCACCAAAACCACCCAGTGGGACTCCTAAAAAAATTGTACAAAATAAAATATAGAAGAAAAAAGGAAAAAATTTATAAAAATAAAATAGGTAAAAAATAAATAAAAAAACCGAAAATAAAAAACTGAAACAAGTGGCGGAACTACCAGGGACACAAAGGTTACACGTGCGACCGGGCAAGTGTGACTTTCTCTTCTCTGATTGTTCTCCACCATTGATAGAGCTGTATCTCACCATTTCTCTACAATCTCTGCTCCTTTCTAGAGGCCAAACATTGAGATCTTTATATCTTATGGAGATTGAGATCTTTATATCCTAATAACAGTTACATTTTCAACTAAAATAAAAATGACTGACACCTGTGGGGGGGACTACCAGGGTCACAAAGATCGCACCTGGGCTTGGAGGGAAGGGCCCCGGCCAGATGTCAGGGGGGGCCCTGCATGGTTTCTTGCACCGGGGCCTTGAAGGATCTAGTTACACCTCTGTTCTGGCACACTGCTTTTTATTGTTTCATTCTGGAAAAACATTGAATTTCAAATGATATCTGACCACAGTACTCCATACTCTTCAGCGCCCACATATTTTCTCCAGAAATCTCCTTCCTGCTGGATCTCTGACCTCAGTGATCTAACATCAGAGGTATAATTGGAACCTTTAGGGCCCTGGTGCAAAAAAGGGCTCCCCCTGACCTCCCAGGGCCCTCTCCATCAGTATCATGGCCCTTCCCTCCAAGGCCAGGTGCCTTTACTCCCATTCTGCGGCCCTTTATTATTGTCTGGCAGCGGGCCCCCTTCCTTTATAATTGACAACATTTTCAAAAAAATTTCATGGACATCCTTTTTTCACTCTGTGTTCAGCAAGTCATTCTAGGTGGAGAATGACTTGATTAGGGGAGGGGCATACATTTTAAATGGGTGTAATAAAAAAGTATGCAGTGCAGTAAGAAGTATCAGTGCAGAGCTATAGAGGATATGATATGTAACAGCAGGGCAGTCAGTGAGCAGTATGTCAGGGCAGAGCAGTCTTAATAGCATCATGGGCCCCTGGGCAAAGTAATACTCTGGGATCCCTAGAATGGAGGAAGCGCAGGTAAACAGACATCAAGTAGGTGGGAGCAGACAAGCAGAGCTTCCCCTTTGGGAGGAGCTCCACATTAACTACATGAACAATCATTCTGTACAGCAAAGAAACAGTGGGAAAAAAAATACATACATATAGTAAAAAAGTTGTCCTGTGCATATATCATATCTGCTAGATTGAGTGCTCCCCTTCCCAGCACTATGGCCTCTCTACACACCAGATATGCCCCCTGCACTCTGACCTCACTACATCCCAGATATCCCCCCCAGCACTCTGACCCCTCTACACCCCAGATAGCCCCCAGCACTCTGACCTCTCTACGCCCCAGATATCCCCCCAGCACTCAGACCCCTCTACATCCCAGATATCCCCCCCCAGCACTATGACCCCTCTACACCCCAGATATCCCCCAGCACTATGACCCCCTCTACACGCCAGATATCCCCCCAGCACTCTGACCCCTCTACATCCCAGATATCCCCCAGCACTATGACCCCTCTACACCCCAGATATCCCCCAACACTCTGACCCCTCTACATCCCAGATATCCCCCCAGAACTCTGACCCCTCTACAGCCTAGATATTCCCCCAGCACTGTTACCATATACCATAAGATACCCCTTGTATTATCACCTCACTAAATGCCTGATACCCCCTATACTGTGGCCTCTCTAAAGCCCTGATACCTCTAGCACTATAGTCAGCCAAGATACCCCAAGCATTGCTACCTCCTATACACCCCAGATCCCCCCTCAGCATGGTTTTACCCCATACACCCTTGATATCCCCAGCACCATTATTTCTTCCATGTAGTTCCCCCTTTTCCAATGGAGATACAGTGCATGTAAACTTTTGGCTCTGTGCCCACCTTCAGAATAAGACTCACCTATATCAATCAAGCTGGCAGGACAGGCGGAGGAGGGAGCATCCCTCCGGGCATTCCAAGCGCTTTGGTGCAAACAGTGCTGAACAGGTGGGCTCCCCATGACACCATCTACAATGCTACTTGTGCAGGTGGGCTCTCAGTGCTGCAGACTATGCTGCTCCCACTCCAGCTTTTACCCCGCAGCCTTCGAGTATTCAAGCTGCATGGGGCAGGGTCAAATCATCACTGGCGCTCTATCCCTGCCTCTTTCTGCTGGCTGTGAAATACTGGGTATCGTTCTGCACAGCACGGCGTACCGCTGCCAGTCTGCCTCCCCTGTGTATCCATCACTCTCAGTGCCATCATGGGACCCCCAATTTTGGGGCAGCGTGGGCTCAAGGACCAGTTCCTTTGGGGAAAGTGTAGGGGGCCCCCATGCATCTGGGGCCCCCAGGCAGCGCCCAGGCATGCCCACTCATTAAGACAGACCTGTGTTATGGCAGTCAGTGAGCAGTACATAGTGACAGGGCAGTCATTGAGCGGTAGGTCAGGTCACTCTGTGAGCGGTAGGTCAGGGCACTCGGTGAGCGGTAGGTTGGGGCAGTCAGTGAGCAGTATGGCGGGCCAGTCAGTGAGCAGTATGGCGGGGCAGTCAGTGAGCAGTATGGCGGGGCAGTCAGTGAGCGGTATGGCGGGGCAGTCAGTGAGCGGTATGGCGGGGCAGACAGTGAGAGGTATGGTGGGGCAGGCAGTGAGAGGTATTGCGGGGCAGTCAGTGAGTGGTATGTTGGGGCAGTCAGTGAGCAGTAAGTCAGGACAGTCGGTGAGCGGGATGATCCATGAGTCACTTACTACATTGCTGCAGACAGTAGCTTTCCCAGGCTGCTATGTGACTAAATAGGTGGGGAATTACCAGTCTCAATGTGCCCCAACAGCTGGGTATCTACCAAACTCAGTGTGCACTGACAGTTGTGAAACTATCAGTCCCAGTGTGCCCTAACAGGTGGGGATTGGGGAACCACTAGTCCCAGTAAGCCCTGACAGGGGGGAGGATCTACCAGTACCAGTGTGCTCCAAAGACAGGAACCTACCATTTTCAATGTGCTGTTGGCTAAGGGACTAGCATGGCCTGATAGAGAACTACATGTCCCAGCATGGCCTGATAGAGAACCACATATCCCAGCATGGCCTGATAGAAAACTACAAGTCCCAGTATGGCCTGATAGAGAACTACAACTACAATCTGATGCCCCCTAAAAATGCCGCCACTGTCCCTCACTGCCCGGTGTACTGCTGGCTGAGACCCGCGGCACTTTATTATTAATAACCCCCAGGCGCTGCTTGGCTCACTGCCCAAACAACTGGTTGCTAGACACAGCCCGCCTGGTGTCTAGCAACCAGTGATGTCATGACGAGGAGGAGAGCGGAGCCCCAGCATTCACAGCGAGCTGTAGGAGAATCTCCTCCTCGCGCCTAAGCTCCGCCCCGACCCCGGGGTTGGGCCTGATGTCTTTTCCTGCTCTGGAAGAAAGGTAGGAGGAATGCTCCCTGCCCCGAAGATGCTCACGGTCACTCGGCTCCCTCCTATACACTACCCCCCTCCAATCATGCTGCTGTACAGTCCCCCCATACTGCCCTCCACTACCCCCCTCCCATCATACTGCCCTCCACTACCCCCCCATCATACTGCCCTCCACTACCCCCTTCCATCATACTGTCCTCCACTGCCACCCCCTCCCATCATCCTGCCCTCCACTACCCCCTTCCCATCATACTGCCCTCCACTGCCACCCCCTCCCATAAAAAAAACACTATAAAAAATGTAATTGTAAAATAAAATATAATGGTTAAAAAATATTAAAAAAATTAAATAACAAAAATTAAAAACTGTTGACCATGTCCACTGCCCTACTGACAATATCCACTGCCCTACTGACAATATCCACTGATCTACTGACCACGTCCACTACCCTACTGACCATGTCCACTGCCCTACTGACAATATCCACTGCCCTACTGACCACGTCCACTGCCCTACTGACACCGTCCACTGCCCTGCTGACACCTTACACTGCTCTATTGACACCATCCACTGCCCTACTGACACCGTCCACTGCTCTACTGACACCGTCCACTGCCCTACTGACACCATTCACAGTCCACACTGACACCACTGAAGGAACTACAAGCAAAAGTCTCTGTACATAGCTCATTCCAGAACCCTGCACTCTGTACATAACGCACTCCATACACTGCATGCTTTTATCCTTTTTTTAAATGAACGTGCCTTGGTTTTTTATGTATCCATAAGACTCTTGCTTGCGGAACAATAATAAAAGCATTTTTTATAGGTACAAGGCAGCCCGAGATTTGATTAATGATACCCCTTAAGCTCCTCCCACTGCCAGAAGTTTGACCACGCCTACCTTTACCTCGGCACGCTACGCAAGGTTATTTCCTTCCAGTGTCCCTCATTCTGAAGTTCAAAAGTTGGGAGGTATGGTTTTGGGTGTTGGGAGGTGGGCATGGTGAAGGAAAAGAAGCCCAGGGTGATGCCCCTCTCCTGGCTCTGGTGGGTCTTGTTTAAGGTGGCAGCGGAGGAGGCGGTGCCCAGCGTCTTGGCCAGCAAAGTTTTCCCCATGTTAATGTGGTCCCACACCCCAACATTTGGCTTCAGAGTCTCCCCCCCTCTGCAGGAGCAATGCGTTCCAGCTTCGTAACTGAAAACGTCCTGGTTGTGCACTGCTTCCCCTTCCCTCCCAGAAACAAATGGTGGGGAATGTTGGTTGAACGTAGTGTACCCGTGTTCTATCAGATTAGGCAACCGCCAGATTAGGTAACAGAGTTGACGTTCCACGGGTTTGCTAATCTGACAGAACAGCAGCACCAGACATCTTACTACACCCAGCTATGGCTAGAATTTCAGAGTAACTTTAGCAATAAAGTGAGCGTATATAAATAAATATAGTGTATTGACATCTGTGATGCTGTTTCGATGTTTAATTTTGAAAGCCTAAAGCATGGGTGCTCAACCTGCGGCCCTCCAGATGTTATGAAACTACAATTTTCATCATACCTCTGCCTTTGGGAGCTATGCATGTACCTGTTAGCCTTGTAATGCCTCATGGGACTTCTACAGTAGTTCTGCAGCAGCTGGAGGGCCACAGGTGGAACAACCATGCATAGCTCCCAGCTGTCCCTGATTTGGAGGGACTGTCCCTCTGTCCCTCTTTCCTCCTCATTTGTCCCTTATTTTGGTCTCATCTATAGAGTTGTGTATAAACTGCACTTTTTATCGTTCTAAAATAGTTTCCCAGTGCTAAACCTTTCATCCAATTTCTAAATTGCTGCATTTGTAAATTTTAAAAGCCAATATAAAGGAATAGTAATGGTAAAAAAAGCCCTTGTGGGTTTGATTAACTTTTTTTTTGGGTTAAATCTCCTTTAACCACCTCAATACTGGGCACTTACACCCCCTTCCTGCTCAGGCCATTTTTCAGCTTTCAGCTCTGTCGCACTTTGAATGACAATTACGTGGTCATGCTACACTGTAACCATGTGAAATTTCTATCATTTTCTTCACACAATAGAGCTCTTTTGGTGGTATGTAATCACTCCTGGGATTTTGTTTTTGTTTTGTTTTTTAGGAAAAAATAAAAACCAAAAATTTTGAAAAAAAATAAAAAGTTTTTCTTAGTTTCTGTCAGTAAAATGTGGTAAATAAGTAATTTTTCTCCTTCACTGATGTACGCTGATGAGGCAGCACTGATGGGCATTGATAGGCTGCACTGATGGGCACTGATGAGATGGCACTGATGAGAAGGCACGAATATGCCGCACTTATGGGCACTGATGGGTGGCACTGGGCACAGATAGGCATCACTGGTGGGTACAGATAGGTGGCATGGATAGGCAGCACTGATAGGCATTGATGGGCAGCACTGATGACCAGCACTGGCTGGCATCACTTATGATCACTCATTGCTTTCACTTGTGGGCACACATTTCTGCCACTGGTGGCACGTAATTGTAATCAGGGCACTGATGATCAGTGCCTTGATTACATCCCTAGATGTCCTCTGTGAGGACATGCCACTGATCGGCTCGCCTCTCCTCATGCTCTGTCAGTGTGAGGCGAGGAGAGCCGATTACCGGCATCTCCGTGTTTGGACACAGCCGATCACATGGTTAAAGAACCGCGGCCGCTCTTTACACAGATTGGGGTCACGCCGTGTCCTAGCAACATGGAGCGGCCACAGTCGCCACGCTGTGCACCCCCGGGGGCACGCGAGAGTGGTCATTCTGGGAGGCCGTCATATGACATCCACCCAGAAGGAGAGCCACGCCGCCTGTCGTCATTTGGTGACAGGTGGGCGTGAAGAGGTTAAGGGGGTGTGGCAGAGGGCATGTCTTATGCCTACATTCATTTGCTAGGTGTCCCTCATTCCCATCTCAAAATGTTGGGAATTATGCCCATGGCCTGAGCAGCTCGGGGTTTACCAACATGGCCTCCACCATCTTCCTACTGCTGGCATCCAGCTTCTTTCAAAATGCAAAATCAAAACACCATCACAAATGTCAATATACTATATTTATTTATATACGCTCACTTTATTGCTAAAATGACTCTGAAATTCCAGACGTAGCTGGGTGTAGTAAGATGTTCGCTGCCGCCTTCTTCTGACTTCAGGTGTTCCATCAGATGAGCAAATCTGGTAGCAAAGGAACGCATTTGCAGCTGGTAGAAAGTCACTTTTGTTACCTAATCCGATGGGTTTGCTATTCTGACAGAACACCGGTGTTCTGCTGAAAACTGTTCAGATTACCGCTACCCATCAGATGGTGTAACGGACGTAACATTCCGACCAAAAAAATACTTACTGCGCATGCGCTATGTGTTGCAACATGAGTTCAACAGCGCTATGCGTTCCAAACACTTCATGATTTGACGGGTAGCAGTAATCTGATAGATGGGCATTGATTTGGCGGCACTGATAGGCGACATGGATAGGCGGCACTAATGGGTGGAACTGATGGACATTGATGGGCAGCAATGATGGGCATTGATGGGCAGCACCGATAGCCAGCACTGACAGGCATCACTAGTGGGCACTGATTGCTGGGTTTGGTGGGCACAGATGGGTGTGTTATTGTAATCAGGGCACTGATGATCAATACCCTTATTACATGTTTTGATGTCTCCTGGGGTAAATGCCGCTGATCGGCTCTGCTCTCCACTCACTCTGTCAGTGTGAAGCAATGAGAGATGATAACCGTCATCTCCATGTTTACATGTGACTGGCTGTGATTGGCCGATCACATGGTAAAACAGCCACAGCTCTTCACAGAGATCGGGTCACGCCGTGTCTTAGCAACACGGCGCAGACTCGATCGCTACACTGCCTGTCCCTGTGGGTGCACGAGAGCAGCTGTTCTGGGACGACGTCATATAATGTCATTCCAGAGTGAGAGCCGCACCACCGCAACTCCATCATTTGACAGTTGGCAGGCTGCAAGTGATTCATTTTGAAAGCCTAAAGGTTTAGCACTGAGCAGTGTGGGGTGTACCAACATGGCCTCTGCCATCTTCCTACTGCTGGGTGTACCAACATGGCCTCTGCCACCTTCCTACTGCTGGGTGTACCAAAGAATGACAATTACGCAGTCATGCAACACTGTAACTTTCTTTTGGTGGTATTAAATCACTGCTGGGTTTTTTATTTTTTCCAAAAAAATACAGATATTTTGAAAAAAAAAGTTCTTAGTTTCTGTCAGTAAAGTTTGTAAATAAGTAATTTTTCTCCTTCACTGATGTGCGCTGATGAGGCGGCACTTATGGGCGCTGATTAGGAGGCACTAATGGGCACTGATATGCTGCACTTATGGGCACTGATAGGTTGCACTGATATGTGGCACTGATAGGCAGCACTAATGGGCATTGATGGGTGGCACTGATGGACATTGATGGGTAGCAATGATGGGCAGCACTAATAGCCAGCACTGACAAGCATCACTAATGGGCACTGATTGCTAGCATTGGTGGGCACTGATGGCGTGTTATTGTAATCAGGGCACTGATGATCAGCGCCCTTATTACATGTTTTGATGTCCCCTGGGAGGAAATGCCGCTGATTGGCTCTCCTCTGCACTCACTCTGTCAGTGCGAGGCAATGAGAGACGATTACCGTCATCTCCATGTTTACATGTGGCTGGCTGTGATTGGCCGATCACATGGTAAAAGAGCCATGAGACACGGTGCGGACTCAATCGCTACACTGCCTGTCCCCGTGGGTGCACGAGAGCAGCTGTTCTGGGACGAAGTCATATAATGTCATTCCAGAGTGAGAGCCGCACCACCGCAACTCCATCATTTGACAGTTGGCGGGCTGCAAGTGATTCATTTTGAAAGCCTAAAGGTTTAGCACTGAGCAGTGTGGGGTGTACCAACATGGCCTCTGCCACCTTCCTACTGCTGGGTGTACCAACATGGCTTCTGCCATCCTCCTACTGCTGGCGTCCAGCTTCTTTCAAAATTAAACTTCCAAACAGCATCACAGATGTCATTATACTATATTTATATATATACGCTCACTGTATTGCTAAAATTACTTCTTCTGACTGCAGGTATTCTGTCAGATGAGCAAACCTGGTAGCAGTGGAACGCATGTGCAGTTGATGGAACGTCAGTTCCCTTACATTATCTGTCGGGTTCACTAATCTGATAGAACACCGGCATGTGCACAGTGCCCTGTGAAACCTCACACTGTTATCTGCGGGCACCTGCGGCAGTGCCGCTGTACCCGATAGTTAAAAACAAAGAAGAGAGCAGCACCATCTAAGCACAACATGATAAAAACATTTTAATATAGGACAGACAATTTTAAACTCACAGGATTGTAGAGATTACAGCGCATGTGAAATGGTATTGGAAGTTCATCTACTCCAGGGGGAAGGCGGTCGGCTCGCAGGTGGAGAGACAGCTGATGTTCCTGGTGACTCCAATCGCTTCCTGGTTCTCAGATTCGGCTCAGGGGCGGCTGAACACATCACTTCCTGGATGCTGAGAGAATGGGGAGGGACGTGCGTTCGGAGCATGCGTGCTCCTTCATCAGGCTATAGTTGAATCCATGTTTGGAGAGGTTTTTATAGTCCATTCAGCCAGGGGATGTTGATGTGGTGCCATGGCAACCACTCATGGGAAGGGCTTCTGATTCCAGCACTGGTGTGTCAGGCTGGATTGGAACGATCAAGGTCATGTGACCAAAGACAAGCTTTTTTTTACATAACAATAGAGATAATACAGGGGTAGAAAAGAAGGAGGGGGGGTTTGATAAAATACTTTTTTATATATAACAAGAAAGAATGAAAAACTCTATGATCTGGAAGCAGCTGAAACAAACACCCCAAACACACGGAGCCCGTCCTAGAATGATCGCGTGGTGACGTCACTAAGTGCCTTTTTCCAGACGCGTTTCATCATACGTGACATTGTCAATGGGGAACCAAAAGTTGTCACCACCCACACTGGATTAAAAACATTCCCAAAAGACAATACTTGTACCAAAGTCTACGCCACATGTGTGCTCCTCCCCACGCTCTCACCATCCAGGAAGTGATTTGTCCAGTTGTCACCTGAGCCGAATCTGAGAACCAGGAAGCACAGGGAGCCACCAGCGTAGCCGGGAACATCAGCTGCCTCTCCACCTGCGCGTCCATCGCCTTCCCCCAGGAGTGGATGAACTTCCTATACCATTTCACATGCACTGTATTCTCTACAGTCTTGTGAGTTTATAATCATCTGCCCTGTATTAAAATGTTTTTATCACGCTGCACTTAGATGGCGCTGCTCTCTTCTTTGTTTTTTACAGTCTACAGAGCACCTTCTACATTGTTATGAGCCGGCAGACATCCAGAGTCAGCCCATCTGTGACCATCTACACACCTCTTGCTGCAATTGAACTCTCATGCATGGACTCCCCACTATAGAGAGTGGATCAATCACCCGTTTCTCTCTATTTGAGCTGACAGAGCGCAATATAATAATATCAATATATGTATACAATATTGCTGTCCCGATAGTTGACAACTATGTTCCTGCTGTCTTGGGGCTCCCCTGCGGTGGTGGAACACCAGGGCCCGGGCGTAAGTGCGACTGCTGTGACCCTGGTAGTTCCCCCGCTGCTTCACATCATCTACTTTATTCTGAATGATCTGTAATATTGGGGGGTTTATTTATTATTTTTACTTTTTTCACTTCTCTGAAATTTTCCCTAACAATGATATATCTGCAGGTCACCATTTTTCTACAATCTCTCCTCCTCTCTAGCCTCTTTCCATCCGGGCCAAATCTGACATTTCACTCGTACATGTTTTTGTTAGAAAATTACTTTGAACCTCCCCCCAAAAAAAAACCACATATACACATATATATATATATATATATATATACACATATATATACACACACACACACACACACATTTTTTTTGTAGAAGAGACCCTAGGGAATAAAATGTTGGGTGTTGCATTTTTTTTAATGTCACACAGTATTTTTAAATGCAAAAAACACTTTCATGAATTAAAAAGATAAAAAACAAAAAAAACTAAAGTTAGGCCAATTGTTTTTATATATTCTGAAAGATGATGTTAAGCCGAGTAAATAGATACCTGATATGTCACCCTTTAAAATTGCGTCTTCCCAGGGAATGGCGGCAAAATACGGTGCTTAAAATTCTCCGTAGGCAATGCTTTAAACGCCTTTACAGGTTACCAGTTTAGAGTTACAGAGAAGGTCTGGTGCTAGAATTATTGCTCTCGCTGACGTTCGCGACATTACCTCACATGTGGTGCGATCACCGTTTACATATGTGTGCTGGAATACCGCATGCGTTCACATTTGTGCATAAGCACGGTGGGATGAGGAGCTTTTATATATTTTTTTTGGATGAACTTTATTGCTATCACAAGGGATGAACAATATCCCTTGTGACAGCACGAGCCAGACAAATCCCCCTTATGGAGAGATCTGGGGTCTACACTATATTACTAAAAGTATTGGGACCCTTGCCTTTACACGCACATGAATTTTAATGGCATCCCAGTCTTAGTCTGTAGGGTTCAATATTGAGTTGGCCAACCCTTTGCAGCTATAACAGCTTCAACTCTTCTGGGAAGGCTGTCCACAAGGTTTAGGAGTGTGTCTATGAGAATGTTTGACCATTCTTCCAGAAGCACATTTGTGAGGTCAGGCACTGATGTTGGATGAGAAGGCCTGGCTCGCAGTCTTCGCTCTAATTCATCCATAAGGTGTTCTATCCAGCTGTGGTCAGGACTCTCTGCAGGCCAGTCAAGTTCCTCCACCCCAAACTCATCCATGTCTGTATGGCCCTTGCTTTGTACACTGGTGCGCAGTCATGTTGGAACAGGAAGGGGCCATCCCCAAATTGTTCCCACAAAGTTGGGAGCATGAAATTGTCCAAAATGTCTTGGTATGCTGATGCCTTAAGGGTTCCCTTAACTGGAACTAAGGAACCAAGCCCAACCCCTGAAAAACAACCACACACCATATACCCCCCTCCACGAAAAGGTTGCACTTGGCACAAAGCAGTCAGGAAAGTACTGTTCTCCTGGCAACCTCCAAACCCAGACACGTCCATCGGATTGCCAGACAGAGAAGCGTGATTGGTCACGCATCTCCAATGCTCTAGAGTCCAGTGGCAGCATGCGTTACACCACTGCATCCGATGTTTTGCATTGCATTTAGTGATATGAGGCTCGGATGCAGCTGCTTGGCCATGGAAACCCATTCCAAGAAGCTCTCTACGCACTGTTGTTGTGCTAATCTGAAGGCCACACAAAGTTTGGAGGTCTGTAGCTATTGACTCTGCAGTCAGTTAGCCACTTCTGGGTGACCTACCACTTCGTTGCTGACTTGCTGTTGTTCCCAGTTGCTTCCACTTTGTTATAATACCCCTAACCTTTCACAGTGGAATATTTAGTAGCAAGGAAATTTCACAGCAACCTATCACGGTACCACACTTGAATTCACTGAGCTCCTGAGAGCGACCCATTCTTTCACAAATGGTTGTAGAAGCTGCAGTGTTGGTCATCTTACTTTAAAAAAGTAATTAGTTAAGTTACAAATGACTTCTCCCAAAAAGTAATTGCGTTAGTAACTCAGTTACTACATTGGAAAAGTAATTAGTTACTCACCAAAGTAACTGACTTTTTTTTTAAGGGGCAGGTCTAGTATTACTGTAAACAAGGGGCGCGTTCCCCCCTGCACGTCTATTTCCCCTCTGTACCCCCCTGCACGTCTGTCCCCCCCCTCACATCTATCTGTTCCCCCTCTGTACCCCACTACACGTCTGTCATCCCCCCCGCAAACATATATCTGTTTCCCCTCTGTACATCTGTCCCCCCAAAACTCACGGATTGGATCGTTCCTCGGATCAGAGTCACGGATCGGATCCTTTTTCGGATCAGCAGATAATAATTGACTTTGGAAAAACCTGTGAAAATTCCACCACCATATAGACCCCACTGTAATATCCACAATCTCCCCACTGTAATATCCACGTCATCTGCCCAACTGTAATATTGGCTGAGTATGGTTGGGTGCGGCTGAGCATGGCTAGGTACGGCTGGGTATCGCCGAGTATGACTGGGTATTACAGAGTATTGCAGAGTATAGCTGGGTATTACCGTGTATGGCAGAGTATGTCTGGGTATTACTGAGTATGGCTAGGTATGGCAGAGTATGGCTGGGTATGGCAGAGTATGGCTGGGTATGGCAGAGTATTGGCTGGGTATGGCAGAGTATTGTCAGGGTATGGCAGAGTATTGTCAGGGTATTGCAGAGCATTGGCAGGGTATTGCAGAGGATTAGCAGGGTATTGCAGAGCATTGGCAGGGTATTGGCAGGGTATTGGCAGGGTATTGCAGAGTATTGGCAGGGTATTGCAGAGTATTGGTAGGGCATTGCAGAGCATTGGCAGGGTATTGGCAGGGTACTGCAGAGTATTGCCAGGGAATTGCAGAGTATTGGCAGGGTATGGAGGCCATCCGTTTTCTCCCCTCCACTGTACAGATCTGTACACAGAGGGGAAAGAGGAACCAGCGTCATGATGATGACGGTTTGTTTACAAGTGATCGCTCCGTCATTTGACAGAGCGATCACATTGTAAACAGCCGACGGGTGCACCAAGATGGCCACCGCTCCGGAGCTAGGCCAAAGCCGTGGCCTTTCCTAAGGCTGAGGCCGCGGAGCACTCCAGATCGTGGCGCATGACGATCCGTTGAGCCCCTAGTGGCGGTAGATGTAATTGTGGTAACGCCGCCCAAGTAATGGAAACGGCGTTACCATGAGGGGAAGAGTAATCAGTTAGAAGTAACGGCATTAAGTAACGCCGATTAATTTAACTCTGTTACTTACATCACTGAGAAGCCGTCTGCATGTCTAGGTGTGCGATTTTATATACCTGTGGCCATGGAGGTGATTGCAGCACCTGAATCCAATGATTTGGAGGGGTGTCCCAATACTTTTGACAATATAGTGTATATCTCCATAATGGGCAACAGATGACAAAAAAAAATTATAATGTTTTTTTTTTTTTTTGCCACATCAGTGATTTACCATAGACAAAATTCAGCTTGCCGCTCATTTGCGACTCATTCACAATTTCACATCATCGTGGCATATTTAATTACATAAATTTAAGGATTACTTGTGATCACGTAAGAATTTCATAACATTTGAAAAATACAAAAAGGGAAATAAGCAAAAGTGATAAAATCTCCTAGTGTTCTCATGCACCATGACTATATATGTTATCCTGGCATCTCAAACCTAAATTAAATTTCCCTCCCCCTGCTCCCCCCCAATCCCCCCTGCTCCTCCCCCTCTCAATCCCCACAGGATCACCTCATACACTCAATTCAGCTATAGCCTCCTCCCTCCGCTCTGCAGTTCTGTAACCGTATCCTTCTCAGATTAACGGTCAGAATTATGAAGAGGCCAGCAGAGAAGACCTAAAGAGAAGGAGGGGCCCACCCTTCATGAAACGGGAGAGACACTCTTAAAAAAACTAAATAGGTTAAAGATAAAGAAATAGTAAAGGAGTCACATCCAAAGGAAACGAGACCCCAGACATTCATGAGGAGAGTCAGTTTTCAGTGGCAAAAAGCTAATGCAGCCCGTCTACCTATAGTGGAATCCCCAACTTCCATAGACTAGGCCCCCATAAACTCATGAACTTCTTATTATTGCCCTGTTTGAAAAAGAAGACCCTTTCATTGCCAATTGTCATTTTTATGGTTGTCAGCCAGGTTTCGACTGACGGGCCCGAGTGTGAATGCCATTGTTGAGCAATTAGCTTCCTTGCTTGGAAGAGACATCTAATCACTGGTATTTTAGTAGCATTGGGAATTATAGATTCCTCAGGTATAGTCAGGAGACAAGTCCTGACCGTTGCTTTCAATGTTAGATTAAAAATTCTGTTGATCTGAGCTATAACCTGTGTCCAATATCTAAACAATTTCGGGCACCTCCAAAACATATGGATGAAGTCGCCAGTCAAGCCGCATCTAGAGAAATGATCGTTATTTCTCCAGCCCAATTTGAACATTTTCTTAGGGGTATGATATACCCGATAAAAGAAGAAAAGATGGGAAGCTTTCTGAGAGGGAGAAATCGAGACTCTGGTTCCATAATCGATTATCCGATCCCAGTCAGGGTTGGACAGTGGACCCACGTCATTCTCCCAGCTTTTCCTACTTTTAAGCAAGGCTTCATGATCTAACATTTTATCCCCTAGTCTAGCATACATATAGGAAATCAGTCCCTTAAGCATGTCCTGGAGCATAATTTGTGATAGCACAGGAATCTGAATCCACTGGACCTTTTGAGATCCAAATTGTGTCTGACCTGAAGGCATTTGAAAAACGAACGATTCGACAATGAAAACTCCAATTTTAAACTATTGAATGATTTAATATCTGAGCCCTGAAATATTTGCATTAGTTGATTTATACCTTGGTTCTCCCATTCTCTGCAAATTTCAACTTTGGCTAATTCGACTAAGTTTCTATTATTCCATAACGGGGCCAGTACTGATACCCCTTGGTACCCTAATATATCCTTGGCTGTTTTCCAGAGTTTAACAATCTGGTTAATCGTTGGACAGCTTGTACCGAATGAGTTAGCCTCAAGGGCCTCAATTAGTGTATTGTGTGGGCTTCCTAACATTAACAGACTGTGGCGAGGCGTACCCTTGCTTGATATTCCTACTCCTGCTAGATGCTGCAACTGTGCCGCCAGATAATAGAGTCTAGGACATGGAACCGCCATCCCCCTTCTCCACCGGTAGCTGTAATAACCGTAAACTGATTCTAGGCAGCCCCTTTCTCCATATAAGATCTCTAAACAGAGATTCTATTTTCCTAAACCACCTCAAACCGATCCATATCGGCGAGTTATGAAGAAAATATAAAATTTGGGGGAGCCACACTATCTTGACCAAATTACAACGTCCCGCCATCGATAAGGGGAGGCGGCTCCAAATATCCGCCTTACATTTAAGCTTTAACAGGAGAGGGGCTAAATTATCTTCCAGATACTCCTTTACATCCCTTGCCATCCAAACCCCCAAATACTTCAATTTCTCCACCACCTTCAAATGAAAGCTATCTTGTAATACATTAGTGACCCCACCATCTATCGGAAGTAGTGCAGATTTATCCCAGTTGATAGTCAATCCGGATATTTGGCTGAATTCTCTAATCATTCTCATGGCCGCTTTTAGTGATGTCTGGACCTCACCCAAAAAGAGCAAAATGTCATCGGCAAATAATGCGATCTTTTCCTCCAACTGACCTCTCTTAAATCCCTGAATATCAGGGTTAGCTCTAATAGCAATGGCCAATGGCTCCATTGCCAGAACGAAAAGCAAAGGGGAAAGAGGACAACCCTGCCTTCGTACCTCGCTCCAATTGGAGCACCTCAGAGTACTCATTATTCATTTTTATTTTTGCACTTAGATTAGTATAGAGCATCTTTGTCCATTTGATAAAGGTAGGCCCAAACCCGAATCTACCGAGGGCCTCAAACAAATATTCCCACTCAAGGCAATCGAAGGCCTTGGCTGCATCCAGGGCTAATATGGCCCTGGAGCCTCCATTGTCTGCCGGGATCTGGATATTCAAATGTGCTCTACGTATATTAATACTGGTAGACCTGTTCGGGATAAATCCCGCCTGATCAGGATGAATGAGCTTATGGATACACTTTTTTAACCGTGTTGCCAATATTTTCGCTAGGATCTTTACATCCGTACATAACAGCGAAATCGGACGATATGAAGCAGGATCCATGGGGTCTTTTCCCTCCTTGGGGACAACCACTATGGTAGCTTCCAACATTGAGGAAGGTAGCGTCCCCACTGCCAGAGTTAATGCCTCCAGCAATTCTGGCAACAGAACCTCGCCATATTTCTTATAGACCTCAATAGGTATTCCATCTGGTCCTGGTGATTTTAAGTTGGGCATCTCCGCCACAGCTTTGCGAAGTTCATCAATAGTTATTGGAGCCTCCATTATCATAGAATCTTCCACTGATAAAGTTGGTATGCTTACTTTCCCCATGAAAGCAGCAATCGTTCCCCCACTCCCCCCCCTCTGATATTTATATAAAGAGCAATGGTAATGGTAGAATATACTTTTAATAATAGTGGGTTCAGAAGTAATTTCCCCCTGTGAAGTCCTAACCGCTAATACCATTGGAGGGGCAGTATTTGTTTAAAAAAAATAGAGACAATAAACGGCCCACTTTTTTTCCCTCCCCAAAATGTATTTGTCTCTGAAATATACGTCTGTTATCTATCTTTCTCCTAATGGTCATTTTATACTCTTGCTGCTTTTCTAGCCATATCTTCTGAGTGAGTGGAGTTGGATTGACAATATACTGCTGCTCTGCCCCTTGCACAATCTTCCTAGCCTCCTCCTCCCGGTTCTTCATCTCAGCTCTGTATCCAGCAATTTGCTGGATAAAGAGGCCCCTTAAAAAAGCTTTTAATGAATCCCAAACCGCTCCCGCCGATGCAGTACCCGCGTTAATATGAATAAAATGTTTCAATTCAGATGTTAATCGCTCTGGATAATCCAAAATCTCTAACCACGAAGGGTCAATTTTCCATTGCCCAGAATACTGCTTTTTCCCCACTATATCTGTGGTCCTAACACTAAAATATGAGTGTCCCCATTTGCAAACTCATGCGTAAGCCAGAGCCTCCTCAAGGCATTAGGTATTAGGACCACAGATACCAGGGTGCCTTGACGAGGCCCTGTGGCTTACGCATGCGTTTGCAAATGCATGCGGACTAAACCCCTGTTTTTAACTTACTGTTAGACAGGTTAATTTGGTTGTCTGCGAGCTGGTGGTAAGTAGGCTTGGGTTTTTCCTGGCTATTCCCCAGGCCTTGTTGTTATTACATTTACTTTACAATTTGGTACAAGAGGAATCAGAGGGCCCTGCTCATTAGAGCTTACAATCTAATAAAAGAAAGGTCAGTTGATACAAAAGTTAATAGCTGTGGGGGATGAGCTGATGGAGGAAGTAAAACAGTGTATTAGTTAGAAGCAGGATAGGCTTCTTTAAGGCCCCTTTCACACTGGGGAGGTGCGGGCATCGGCGGTAAAGCGGCGCTATTTTTAGTGCCGCTTTACCGTCGCTCTAGCGGCGCTATTCAGCCGTTAGCGGGGCGTTTTTAACCAGCGCTATTCAGCCGCTAGCAGTCGCTGTCCCATTGATTTCAATGGGTAGGAGCGATTTAGGAGCGGTCTATACACCACTCTTTCACCACTTCAAAGATGCAGCTAGCAGGACTTTTTTTACTGTCCTGCCAGCGCACTGCTCCAGTGTAAAAGCCCTCCGGGCTTTTATATTTAGCGCTGTAGCGCCTGAATAACGCCTCAGTGTGAAAGGGGCCTAAAGAGAAGGGTTTTCAGGGATCGTCTAAAGACGGATAGATTAGGGGACAGTTGGACAGATTGGGGTAGGGCGTTCCAAAGGATAGGAGAAGCTCTGGAGGAATCCTGGAGGCGATCATGGGAGGAGGTGAAAAGGGAGCTAGAGAGCAGGATATCTTGGGAAGATGGAAGACAGCGGCTTGGTTGGTATTTTGGGACTAGGTTAGTGATGTAGCTGGGGGTAGAGTTATGGATGGCTTTGTAAATTATTGTTAGTACTTTAAATTTGATTTGTTGGGTGAGTGGAAGCCAGTGGAGGGATTGGCAGAGAGGGGTGGAAGACACTGAATGGTTGGTAAGGTGTATGAGTCTTGCAGCAGCATTCATTATGGTCTGAAGGGGGGATAGTCAATGTAAAGGTAATCCAATGAGGAGGTAGTTGCAGTAGTCGAGGCGAGAGAGATAACCAGGGATTGGATGTGGACTTGAAAGAACAGTTCAGAGTCTACGGTTACACCTAGCACCCTGGCATGTGGGGACAGACTGATAGATGTGCCAATGATCTTGACAGAGAAGTCAGGGGAAGAGGCACATGGGGGAGGAAATATTAAGAGCTTGTGATTCTCAGCTACATTTTCTGTTCTTATAGAGTCTTATAGAGACTATGCTATGCAGCCACATGTTACCCTGACTGACTCTCAGAGACATTACTGTGAAGAGTCCACGTTTGTGCAGCTTTTATTATTCTGAGTGTATGCATGCTCTTTGCCATTATAAACCTGTTTTGCATTATTATTTCAAACTTTGCACCTGTTTAGTAAACTGCATGTTACAGCTACAACCCTGTCTGATCATTTGGCCTATTACCTATTGCCTACCTCACAGCCAAATAGTAATTTGGTACTCATTTACTTTATGTGAGCATGCTTCATTTCCAAGATAATTGTCATTGTGCCCTGCCACACTTGTGATCCACACTGTATTGCCAGAGGGGGGTTGATATTCAAAGCCTATCCTTCCCATGACACATTCATGCCTCTAGGCTGCTTATATGACTGAACATGCATCACCCCACTAGTGACATCCTCTTCCAATAGGACTACCCCCCCCCCCCCCAGCCAGATTGCTGGAATGCAGGGGATTGTGGAAAGCTATTTTTAAGTGCATCTTTAGTTGAAACAGCTTTTCTAGTTTTTGATAGGGTAGGGAAGGGTTAATGCAGTAATAATTCCAAATACAAAAATGTATTGTGTTGTAGTTTACCAACTCTTAGGTGTGATGGCTGTGTTGGTTTTCTTTTTTTATCCTTTATTCTCACTTGATAATCCAGCCAATAGGTCTGTTAAGTCTGTTATTGTTGAACTTTCTTTAGCAGACCAAGCTGTCCAGATAAAGTGGCAGTTAGAGGGATGAGACAAACTATTTGATATTGACAGGGGTGAGTACAATGATTAGGTTTTAGTCCTATAACCTCCTAAGACCCGCGCTATAGCCAAATGACGGCTACAGCACAGATCTACATTGCCTGGACTACGTCTATTGACGTCATCCCCTTTCCTGTCTCCCCGCGTGCTTCCGCGAGCACGCATCGGGGAAAATCTGTGTTGGCCGTGTCCCCATGGACACAGTCAATCACAGATCGCTGTAAACAGCCAATCACAGCGGCCATTTACAGCGCGATCGCTGCCTCCAATGAGAGATAATCTCAAATGTAAACATGTGAGATCATCTCTCATTGCCGAATCTGTCTCCTCACAGAGAGACAGCGTGTGAGGAGAGAGATTCTGTGAGTTGTGCCCAAACAGTGCCCAGTACCTATCTAGTGCCATCTGCGCCCACCTGTGCCCACTTGTGCCATCAGTGCACCATCTGTGCACCGTCAGTGCCCATCTGTACATCGCCAGCGCCCACCTGTGCCCATCTGTGCCATCAGTGCACCATCTGTGCACCGTCAGTGCCCATCTGTGCCCACCAGTGGCAATCAGTGGCAATCAGTGCATGTCTGCAATCGGTGCCCATCTGTACCAATTGATGCCCATCTGCCGCCTCATCAGTGCACATCTGTGCAATAAATCAGTGCTCATCTGTGCCACCTCAGCAGTGCCCATCTGTGCTGCCTCAGCAGTGCCCATCTGCCACCTCATCAGTGCACATCTGTGCAATAAATCAGTGCACATCTGTGCCGCCTCAACAGTGCCCATTTGTGCCACCTCAACAGCGCCCATTTGTGCCACCTCAACAGTGCACATCTGTACAATCAGTACACATCTGTGAAATAAATCAGTGCACATCTGTGCTGACTCATCAGTGCCCATCTGTGCCACCTCATCAGTGCATATCAGTGCCCATCTGTGCCACCTCATCAGTGCCCATCTGTGCCACCTCAGAGCATATCTGTGCCCACCTGTGCCACCTCTGTGCTGCTTCATCAGTACACATCTGTGCCGCCTCATCAGTGCACATCTGTGAAGCCTCATCAGTGCACATCTGTGCGATCAGTGCCCATCTGTGCTGCTTCATTAGTGCACATCAGCGCCATCAATCAATGCAAATCAGTGCCACCTCATCAGTGCCCATCAGTGCATGTTTAGCACACACCTGTGCAGTCTCATCACCACCAGCACCCAACTATGTCTAAAAGAGTATTTTCCGCCGAGGAGGCGTATTAAATTCTTTCCACGGCTGACGAGAGCAACAGGGAGCTCTCTTCTTCAGATTCCCTTTAAAATTTGGATACTGAAGCCGACATAAATTATGAGCCAGTCCTCAGTAGTGAAACACTGACTGAATCCGAGGAGGAAGATATCCGGCCCATCATACAAAGGCGTTCTAGTGAGGCAGTGGCGTCCACCAGCACCGAAGTGCCATCCACCAGCACCGAAGTGCAATCCACCAGCACCGCAGTGCCTCGGCAAGAAAGGCCAAGTACCAGTGAGGTGTCATCTCAGCCCCAAAGGGTTAGGACCCATGCTGGCCTTCCCTATGCCCTTCAGAACCCCTTGTGGCTTCCTCCTAATTCAGGAGAGGCCAATGTTCCCCCTTTCACTGTCCAGCCAGGAGTCCAGGTGGACACAGAGAATTTTACCCCAATACATTTTTTAAATTTAATTTTTACGGAGGACATGTTGGCGTCAATTGTGGCCCAGTGCAACCTGTATGCACAACAATTTATTTTGCAAAATCCAACATCTTATTATGCCCGTCCCTATGAATTGAGAAACCTAACCGTGGAGGAGTTCAAGGTTTTTTTAAGCTTCACATTTAACATGGGACTCAACAAAAAAAATCAATTTCGTACCTATTGGTCAACCCACCCCCTCCACCACACACCGCTCTTCTCCGCGGTAATGCCAAGAACCAGGTATCTGATGATCATGAGGTTCCTACATTTCAGTGACAATACCCAGTGCCCTCCACAAAATGACCCAAATTACGACAGGCTTTACAAAATCCGTCCAATGCTTAATTATTTTTCAGAAACATTCCACAAATTGTTTACCCCGGACCAACACATATGTGTGGATGAGTCCCTTATTAAATTTAGTGGCAGGATAAAAATTAAGCAATTTATCCCCAGCAAAAGGGCCCGCTATGGGGTAAGAGATCTACAAATTATGCAACCGAGCCACAGGGTACACATATTCATTCATAGTGTACGAAGGGAAGGACACCCAGCTGCAGTCCCCTAATTGTCCAGACTACTTGGGATCCAGCGGGAAAGTTGTTTGGGACCTCATATACCCCCTATTGGATAAAGGCTACCACCTGTATGTAGACAACTTCTACACATCTCTGCCCCTGTTCCACAACCTTGACCGAAAGAATATGCCAGCATGTGGCACTGTAAAAAGGAATCGCTAGGGCTTTCCTCAAAGTCTTGTGAATAAGAAGTTGAGAAAAGGAGAAAACGGCAAGTCTGCGAAACCAGGAGATTCTGGCAGTGAAGTGGAGGGATAGAAGGGATGTATATATGTTGTCTTCTATCCACAATGATACGTTCGTGGAAATCCCCAGAAGGAATGGCCCCATAAAAAAAACAAAATGCATTTCTGAATATAATTTGTTCATGGGGGGAGTCGACTTCAATGACCAAATGATGGAACCATATCTTGCCACAAGACATACCATTGGTATAAAAAAGTAGCAATTTTTTTTTTTTCAATTGGCCATATACAATTCCTATGTCATTTACTGCAACTCCACCCAAAACCCCAAACGCTTCTTTGGCTACCAGGAGGAAGTTTTCACTGCCCTTATTTTCCCAAACGGCCCACCAGAAAATATCCGATCAGATGTTGTTAGTCGACTCTCCGAGTGCCACTTTCCCAATAAAATCCCTCCTAAACCAACAGGCCAAAGACGTCAAAAAAGATGTAAGGTGTGTACCAGAGCAGGAGTCAGAAGAGACACATCTTATTATTGTGCACAATGTCCTTCCCAACCAGGCCTCTGCGTAGGTGACTGTTTTCGCCGTTACCATACTTCAATACATTTTTAGTGAAGTATGGTAAACATAATCCACAGTTGCTGCCTTCATACACCTTCACACCCCTTATGCCACTGCCTGCTCTGTAACTGACCCTGGCTTGTTACTCGACCACTCTTATGCCTGCCGATTCTGTACATACCGCTGCCTGATCTGGAACTGACCTTGGACTGTTTGACCATGATATTTGCCTGCCTCTTGGACTGATCTTGTATTCTGCAACTGGACTAGTGGGATTCAACACAGGGTCTCACATATGTGAGGGGCTCCAGTATAGTTTTTCTGGATGAAGAAAACAATTTTCTTTGTTTTCTTATTTCTAGATTAGGGTCTGGAGACTCGGAGGCTTCAAAGAGATTTGGGTGGGAGAAGCCTCTACCCCTATCCCCATTCTGTCCTGAACAAGGTTCTACTTCTGTCTGCTGCCTGTAGGACGTACAGCCGTCATGCCGCACTGACCACACCACATGGACCTGTCTACTACAAGGATAAATATTTTTGGCACTGCTGACAATATCTCTGCACTGACCCTGGACTGTATATGGACACTATCCCTGCCTGCTGCCTGAAAAATTGTGTTCTCTGTTGCTGACCAAGTCCCTGCCTGCTGCCTGGACCAGTGCTATCCTCCTGTGGACAACTTCGCTTCTAACACCACAGGTAATCTTTTCTTTACCCTTTGCTCAGCATAATGTATTTGGGGTGTAATTCTTGGTATGTGCATGCTATGTGTCCCTGGAACGCCTGACGGTGTTCCTTGCATGTTGTGCCTCTGTATGTGGCCAGGCTGTGTAAACGTCTCACACATGTGGTATTGCCATACTCAGGAAGAGTAGTAGAATGTATTTTGGGAGGTATTTTGGGGTGTCACTATGTAAATGCTATGTGTTGGAAATATCTTATAAACGGACAACTTTGTATTAAAAAAAATGCGTTTTCATTTTTTTCCACATTTTCCAAAAACTTCTGGAAAAAAATGAATCATTCAAAAGACTCATTATGCATCATAGAGTATACGTTGGGGTGTTAGCTTTCCAAAATGGGGTAATTTTCTGGACTTTTCCATTGTCCTGGTGCTCCAGAGCCTTCAAAACTGTAACAGGTGATTGAGAAATGAAATGTGTAATTTCTGCTCCTCGAATGCCTGAAGCTGCTACTTCAATGTTAGGCCTCTGTATGTGGTCAGGCTGTGTAAAATTCTCACACATATGGTATCGTTATACTCAGGAGGAGTAGCAGAATGTATTTTGGGGTGTTATTTGTGGTATGCACATTCCGTGTGAGAGAAATAAGCTATTACATTGACAATTTTGTGAAAAAAAAAATTAAATAAAATCTTAATTTTGCAAAGAATTGTGGGAAAAAATTACAACTTCAAATAACTCACCATGCCTCTTACTAAATACATTGGAATGTCTACTTTTCAAAAAGGGGTCATTTAGGGGGCATTTGTACTTTCCTGGCTTGTTAGGGTCTCAAGAATTTAGATTAGAATTAAGGCCTTAATACATCAGATGTGATCTTTTTTTATGATTTGCAAAAAATTTATAAATTTCACACAGATCACATAATATGCAATAATTTGAGATATTTTTACCAAAGATGTGTAGCAGTATAAATTCTGGCCAAAATTTATGAAGAAAAATTGCAAAATTTTATCACAGAAACGAAGAAAAATTCATTTTTGTTCAAAATTTTCAGTCTTTTTTCATTTATAGCGCAGAAGAAAAAAACCCAGAGGTGATCAAATACCACCAAAAGAAAGCTCTATTTGTATGAAGAAAAGGACAAAAAACTCATTTTGATACAGTGTTGCATGACTGAGTAATTGTCATTCAAAGTGTGAGAGCACTGAAAGCTGAAAAATGGTCTGGGCAGGAGGGGGGTTTAAGTGCCCAGTAAGCAAGTGGTTAAGCAAAAGGAAAACATTGTTGCAGTAACTCCCTACAATCTGCTTGATCATATAAGACCGGCCATAGACTGAGTGAACATCTTTCCTGCAACCTGCGGAGCCATTGTGTTCTCCTCGCAGAGATGTGGGGGATGCCGTCCCCACCAGGAGAACGCCACACCAAGTCTGGATAACTGTTTCATTCTGTAAGAAGACCAGGATCTTGAAACGCACTACAAAATGCAGGTTCAGGGGCCATTATTTTCAATGGCACCTAAAACACAGAGCGGTTTTGCTGCGATTGTCACACAATTTATTGCTTGGAAATTGCAGCAAAACACATTGCATGAAGCCTGTCTCCCAAAAAAGAGCAGGCAAAACCGTGCTCTAGGTGCCATTTAAAATAATAGCACCTGAACCTGTGTTTTGCGATACTAGTACGTTTTGAGAATCGCAGCAATTCCGCCCGAGATCCCAAAACGGCAAGTGTGAATGGAGCCTTACTGAGTCCACTTAACCCCTTCAGATCCGATCTACTTTGCCTAGAGTACGTCTAGTGACCTCCTCCCGTTTGCACGCTCACCACGCCCCCCTGAAGGACACGCTCCACATGTTGTATGACCGCGCAATTGTCGTTCAAGAGTGACAGCGCTGAAAGCTGGAAATTGGTCTGGGCAGGAGGGGGATTTTGGTGCCCAGCAAGCAAGTGGTAGTATAACAAAATGCAAACTTTTTTTTAAAGTTTTGGATGGAGTGGAGAGGGATTAGAACCCCTGTCAGTTTTTCATTGCTATCTGTGCCCGTTAGGGAGATTCATCCTCATCATTTGTCCTGTTCTGTCCTAAATTTTTGATTGCTCCCAAAAAAAGCAATAGAGGGGTAATCTTCTAATGGGGACACTAGTTCTGGTGACCTTTGGGGTCCTCAAGGAAATCCCTTAATCTGCAGGGATTTCCTCTCACTTCCTGTTTGGCTATGGGATAGGAAGTGAAGGGAAATCTGCCCAATGGGACAAAGATGGCAAAAATACAGCATACAGGGATTATAACCCTCCCTTGCTCTATCCAAAATAACAAAAAAAAAGTTTTGCCTACAGTCTTACTTTAACCACATGCCTACCCGAACTTTCACCGACTTCCTGCCCAGGCCAATTTTCAGCTTTCAGCGCTGTCACACGTTGAATGAAAACTGCACGGTCATGTAATAGACACTGATGAGGCTGCACTGATATGTAGCATTTATGGGCACTGATAGGCGACAATGACAAGCAGCACTGATTGGCAGCACTGGTTGGCACTTTTGGGGCTGCACTAATATCAGTGTCCTGATTGTCAGTGCAGATGTCCCCTGTGTGGATTTGCTGGTCTTCGTCTCTCCCCTCCTCACACAATGTCGGCATGTGGGGAGAATTGCTGATAACTGGCAAATACTCTGTACACCCGTAATCAGCTGTGATTCACAGATCACTGCCGGTTGCTTTGTGCACTGGTCAAAATCATTAGGTGGTGGGGGGATTATGGTGTGGGATTGTTTTTCAGTGGTTGGTCTTGGTCCCTTAATTCCAGTGATGAGATCTGTTAAGGTGTCAGCATACCAAGAGATTTTGGACAATTTTATGCTCCCAACGAGCTGGAGAAATCTCACCCAGTCCATTGCAAGATTGTGCACATGCTCGGCGTCATATCCAGAGGTTGTCTTTGGGAAATAGACGTATGAGTGCTGCTAGCATTGATGCAGAGGGTGAAAGGGTGGGGGGGTCAGCCTGTCAGTGCTCAGACCATACGCTGCACACTGCATCAAATTGGTCTGCATGGCTGTCGTCCCAGAAGGAAGCCTCTTCTAAAGATGATGCACAAGAAAGCCCGTAAACAGTTTGCTGAAGACAAGCAGACTAAGGACATGGATTACTGGAATCATGTCCTGTGGTCTGAGGAGACCAAGATAAATTAATTTGGTTCAGATAGTGTCGCGTGTGTGGCGACAACCAGGTGAGCAGTAAAAAGACAAGTGTGTCTTGTCTACAGTCAAGCATGACGGTGGGAGTGTCATGGTCTGGGACTGCATGAGTGCTGCAGGCACTGGGGAGCTACAGTTCATTGAGGGAACCATGAATGCCAACATGTACTGTGACATACTGAAGCAGAGCATGATCCCCTCTCTTCGGAGACTGGGTCACAGGGCAGTATTCCAACATGATAACAGCCCCAAACACCTCCAAGTCGACCACTGCCTTGATAAAGTAGCTTAGGGTAAAGGTGATGGATTGGCCAAGCATGTCTCCAGACCTAAACCCTATTGAGCATCTGTGGGGGATCCTCAAACGGAAGGTGGAGGAGAACAAAGTCTCTAACATCCACCGGCTCTGTGATGTTGCCATGGAGGAGTGGAAGAAGACTCCAGTGGCAACCTGTGAAACTCTGGTGATCTCCATGCCCAAGAGGGTTAATATTAACACTTTGGGCCCAATTTGGAGATTTTAACTTAGGGGTGTACTCACTTTTGTTGCCAGAGGTTTAGACATTAATGCCTGGGTGTTGAGTTATTTTGAGGGGACAGCAAATTTACACTGTTATACAAGCTGTACACTCACTACTTTACATTGTAGAAAAGTGTAATTTCTTCAGTGTTGTCACATGAAAAGGTAGAAGAAAAGATTTACAAAAATGTGAGAAGTGTACTCACTTTTGTGAGATACTGTATGTACTGCCCTCCCCCAACACAAACAGGGGCTACTATGTCAATTTTGTTCTTGGCTGGACTGCAAAGCTTGCTGTTCACGTTGCTCTTATACAAGCTGAATCCTGTGTATAACAGGTGTCCTGTCTGCCAGATCACCGTTGTGGCAGATTTCCTGTTTTCTCATCTCTAGTAAGCATAGTCCACCCACAGGATCTCGTCTTCTTCTTTTATGCCATGCAATGTCAATGTATCTGGCACAGGGGCATACCTACAGGGGTTGCAGGGGTCCCAATTGCATGTATAGGATAGGAGGAGGTGCGGGGGCAGCTGCATATAGAGGAACCGGTCTCTTCATTTTCTTCCTGCAGTCACTAAATGCCGGCTTCTCCACCTCCTGCAGGCACTCAGCGGCTGCAGGCGGAAAATTAAGAGATTGGTTCCTCTATATGCAGCCATATAGAGTGCATATAGAATGTATTAAGGTGAAAAATTGTTTACCTTTACAACCCCTTTAACTACATGCACAATCATTCTGTAAAGAAGCAAAGAAACAGTGACAAGTAACAAAGCTGTCCCGTGCATTTAATATATCTGCTAGATTAATGCTTGCCCAGCACTGTGACCCCTCTACATCCCAGATATCCCTCCAGCACTCTGATCCCTCTACACCCCAGATATCCCCGAGCACTCTGATCCCTCTACACCCCACATATCCCCCCAGCACTCTAATCCCTTTACATCCCGCACTGCACTGTGACCCCCTCTACATCCCAGATATTCCCCCCAGCACTGTGATCCCCTCTACATCCCAGATATCCCTCCAGCACTGTGACCCCTCTACATTCCAGATATCCCCCCAGCACTCTGACCCCACTACACCCCGGATATCCCCCTTGCACTCTGACCCCTCTACACCCCAGCACTCTGACCCTTCTACACCCATAGATATTCCCCCAGCACTCTGACTCCTCTACATCCCAGATATCCCCCCTGAACTCTGACCCTACTACACCCCATATATCCCCCGAGCACTGTGACCCCTCTACATCCCAGATATCCCTCCAGCACTCTGACCCCTCTACATCCAAGATATCTCCCGGAACTCTGACCCCACTACACCCCAGATATCCCCCCACCACTCTGACCCCACTACAGCCTAGATATTCCCCCAGAACTGTTATCATATACCATGATATACCCCTTGTATTGTGGCCCCACTACATCCCTAATTCCCCCTACACTGTGGCCTCTCTATATCCCTGATACCTCTAGCACTATAGCCACCCAAGCACCCCAAGCATTGCTACCTCCTATACACCCCAGATCACCCCTCAGCATTGTTTTTCCCCCATATACCCTTGATATCTCAGCACCATTATTTCATCCATGTAGTACACCCTTTTCCAGTGGAGATACAGTGCATGTAAACTTTTGGCTCTGGGCCCACCTCCAGCACTGGACTCACCTATACCAATCAAGCAGGCAGAAGGAGGGGTGGAGGAGGGAGCATCCCTCTGGGCATTCCAAGCACTTTGGTGCAAACAGTTCACCCTGACACCATCAACAATACTACTTCCACAGGTGGGCTCTCAATGCTGCTGACTCCGCAGCTCCCACTCCAGCTCCTACCCCACAGTCTTTGAGTTCCGAGCATTCAAGCTGCATGGGGCGGGGTCAAAGCATCACTGGCACGGCCCTGCGCCTCCCTGCTGGCTGTTAAATACTGGGTATCGTTCTGCACAGCACGTCGCACTGCTGCCAGTCTGCCTCCCCTGTGTATCCATCACTCTCAGTTAAATCATGGGACCCATGGGGACGAGCTGCTTTGGGGGAAAGTGCAGGGCCACCCATGCAGTTGGGGCCACTGGGCAGCGCCCAGGTGTGACAAACTCATTAAGACAGCCCTGTGTCAGGGCAGTCAGTGAGCAGTAGGTCAGGGCACTTGTGAGCAGTAGGTCAGGGCACTCAGTGAGCAGTAGGTCAGGGCACTCAGTGAGCGGTAGGTCAGGGCACTCAGTGAGCGGTAGGTCAGGGCACCCAGTAAGCGGTAGGTCAGGGTAGTCAGTGAGCGGCATGTCAGGGCAGTCAGTGAGCAGTAGATCAGGGCAGTCAGTGAGTGGCATGTCAGGGCAGTCAGTGAGCGGTAGGTCAGGGCAGTCAGTGGAAGGTAGGTCAGGGCAGTCAGTGAACGGTAGGTCAGGGCAGTCAGTGAGCGGGATGATCCATGAGTCACTTACTACATTGCTGCAGACAGTAGATTTCTCAGGCTGCTACATGACGAAATAAGTGGGGAATCTCAGTGTGCCCCAACAGCTGGGGATCTACCAAACTCAGTGTGCACTGACAGTTGTGAAACTATCAGTCCCAGTGTGCCCTAACAGGTGGGGATTGGGAAACCACTAGTCCCAGTAAGCTCTGGCAGGGGAGGGGGGGATCTACCAGTACCAGTGTGCTCCAAATACAGGAACCTACCATTTTCAATGTGCTATTGGCTAAGGAACTAGTCGTCCCAGTGTGTGCTGACAGTCAGAGGATGTTCCCTCAGATGATGGAACATGTTGAGACTTGTAGTTCCCTGGCAGGGAATGCTAGTATAACTCCTATAAACCTCTACAAGCCCCAGCATGGCCTGATAGAGAACTACATGTCCCACCTCTCCCGTGTTAGCCCCCATATTAAAAATGTTTAAAACAATCTTATGCAGTTTGTTAGAGATTTGTTAGATAAGGTTAGATCAACTATTGTTTGTGTTAGATCTCACACAGAAGAAGCAATATTAACAGTTATTTCCTGTCAACCCGTCATCAGCCCCCTTATCAAAAAATTGGTCAAACAGCTATTTTGGAAGCTATTTGTTAGATCCGGTAAGATCAAATGCTTATAATGTTAGATCTCCCATAATTTCTGAGATATTCCACATAAGAATAGAGATATTAGGTAGTACATAAAGATGGGTTAGCCCCCCTCCACATGTAATTTGTTGACCAAAGATCATTCAGGCTAATAGATATTCGTTAGATCCAGTAAGATCAAGTGGTTTTAACGCTAGATCTCACATAATTTCAGAGATATTCCACATAAAATTAGAGATATTAAGTGGTACATAAGGATGGGCTAGCCCCCCACATGGCCAAAAATCATTCAGGCTAATAGATATTCGTTAGATCCGGGAAGGTCAAGTGGTTTTAATGGTTGATTATTCATAACTACAGGGATATTAGGGATATTTGGTAGGGATGCACGGATACCCACACTAGCATCTATATCAGAGCGAATACTGAGCATTTCCACCTGTACCAGTGAGGAGTGCCATTGAGAATGTTGAAATTATGTGGGACATTATCGACAGGTGTGTCCAAGCCCAGTGAAGTCTAAAGCACAGCGTCAAAGGCCAGAGGGAAACTTCAGAGGGCCCCGATGAAGGAGCCAACCGGATGCCAATCTACAGAAGCTGACTCTAGAACCAACAACGTAAAGAGACAGCAGCAGAGAGCCCCCATTGTTGCCTCCAAGCAACCCAGTGTCCCATTTCCTTTGACACATGCTGCCCGGCATCAGAGAGTCAATGCACACCAGACTCCCAGAACTCAGCGTAAACTTAAGCCAGATCAGAATTTCTGCAACAAAGGAGCGCAGATACAAGCCACCAAACAGACCAAGGCCACCACCTCCTCCATGTTCCCTGAGAAGCTGGGGGGACATTATCCTGTTGTTCCCATCCAAGCAGAGGGAATCTATACCAGGGCCCGCCCTTCTGGATACTGGAGCTCAAGTGACCCTTCTCTACAGAGACTTCTATGACAGGCACCTCAAACACCTTGTCACTGCAGAAGTTGGAAGAGCTGGAGATATAGGGCATTGGGACTCAGATCCTTCCCTATGAAGGCTATCTACCGGTCAAACTGACCTTTGATCCCTCCGTGGCTGGGAAAGCTGATACTTTTGACACTCAGGCAGTGGTCTGTCCTCGCCCACCAGGGGCCAGTAAGAGTTCTCTCATCGCAGGGACCAATAATGATCTTGTCAGAAGGCTGTTGACACCTCTTGTTCTGGAGGCGGGCACTTCAACTACAAGTGAGCACCCCATGCTGGGACAAGCCTACAAGTGCCTGGTACAAGAACAGAAGGCCCCAGCTGAAGCAGTGTGAAAGATCTGTCGCTTGGACTGGTGTGAGATGGTGTTACAGCCTGGTGAAGTGGCCTATTTATGTGCATCTGTCAAGCTAAATTGGAAGCAACCAGGCCCTTTCATTGTCCTTGAAGCAGACAGAGAGAAGACATGGGAGTGGAGATAATTCCCAGGGTGGTTTCAACCAAAGTGAATATGCCGGCTCGGATGCTGGTGGGACAAGTGAATCTGGCCAACCCAGTCCCACCATCTGATTTGGTGGGGGTAAAGGATGGGATTACTGTCGAGGAGTTCTATGCAACGAATACTCTTCTTTCATCGGAATGTAAAGAAAAAGCCAGGACTCAGCTCCTGAGATACCTGCCACCACTACCCTCTTCTCCTTCCAAGGTGACGGACAACAGGATTCTCAGGCCAGAGGCTCCTGAGTTTGTACCTCAAAGTCCACCATTTGAAGCGTTGGAAGATCCTCAATCATCCCTGCTGACAGCAGACCCTGAATCTTTACATCCTTCATTGAGGAGGACGTTGAAGCTGATATGCAGGAAAGGTAAGGTGGCCAGTAGGCAGGAGAACCTTACCTCCTATGCTAATTGGGGGGGGGTTATGCAGATGTAAATTGTATGGTTTCCTGTGCACACTAACTTGTTTTTTTTTTCTCTGCATGTATATCAAAAGCATGTAACAGGTCAAAGACTCTTTACCTTCTTTGGCAGACCAAAGGTTCCTTGATGGGGGGAGTGTGTAGCGGGGGCTGCTCTGTGTCCCCCACCTTCCCACCATACCTGTCGGTGACCACCAGACTGAATAGACACTGACAGAGGCGCTCACCTACTACTCTTCCTTGAGTGATGAGCTCACTCACAGGCATCCACCCACTCTACTTTCTCCTGTGTCCTTTTTGGCAGGGAGAGGGAGCCAATCAAGCAGCAGAGGACCATGGGGGCTTGAAGTCCCATCACAAAACAGCCCCATTGATTTCTACAGGGGGCAGAACTACCAAACCCAGCCTACATTGCAACAAGGGGGGCTAGCTAAAGACTCCAGCTTGTTGGTCTGAGGAGAGATCACCACGAGGCAGGGAGGTGAACGGACATGCAAGGAGAGACTACAGGCACCCGCTGAAGATTCTCCCAAAGACGGATCCAGAGACCATCCAGAGATAGTTAAAGATGGCATCCCACCAGAGAAAGGCCTCTGGTGAAGACTGCAGGCATCTTAAGGCAAGAGGCAATCGAGTCACAAGGTGGCCAGGCGGGCCGATGAAGAACTATCTGCCAAGACATCCTTTTTCTGCCCTGGTCGCACTTGCCCACTTTGCTGATGTACAACCCACTTTTGAACCCTTCAGGCAGACATTATAGTTTGGAAGCGTAAAGAGGACTTTTTACCGCCATATCAAATCCTCTATGCCGACTAATGACTCCCTTTTGTTAGACTCTGGTGATTTATTGTCTTCTATGAGATCCAACTGCTGGTGAAGATATTTACGAGGGCTTCTAAAGGGCTTTCACACCAAGCCGCCCATAGCGTCGGCGGTAAAACACCACTATTTTTGGTGGCGCTTTACCGTCGGATTTGCACCGCATTTTGGCCGCTAGCAGGGGGTTTTTAGGCCCCACCTAGCAGCCTAGAAAGGGTTAAAACCACCCGCAATATGCCGCAATAGTGGCTTTTTGTCAGTGGTATTGCAGCGCTGCCCCATTGATTTCAATGGGGAGCAGCGGTGGAGGAGCGATAAACACATCACTCCTTCGCTGCTCCAAAGAAAAAATTGAGTACCTCCAATAATGGAATTTTAAAGGCAATATAAAGAAAATTTCAAATATATATAGAAAAAGTAAATTATTTATTAACAAAGAAATTATAATAGTTATACAATTTATACAAACAATAATACAATAAAATATACAATTTATACATATAGTAGGCAATAACAGAGTGGCAATTTCCAACTACGAATCAGTAAGGAGACATAAGATGTAACATGACTCTACAAGGTAGGTAGTTGATTAAATTCCAATTTTTCTTTGTTTCTGTCATAAATTTTTTGCTAATTAGTAATTTTTCTTCACACATTTTGGCCAAAATTTATACTGCTACATATCTTTGGTAAAAATAACCCACATTAGTGTATATTATTTGGTCTTTGTGAAAGTTATAGAGTCTACAAACTATGGTGCCAATCACTGAAAACTGATCACATCTGATCAGGCCTTCAGTACATCAGGTGTATCTCATTTCTTGAGACACTAACAAGTCAGGAAAGTACAAATACCCCCGAAATGACCCCTTTTTACAAAGTAGACATTTCAAGGTATTAAGTAAGTAGCATGGTGAGTTTTTTTTAAGTTGTCATTTTTTCCCACAATTCTTTGCAAAATATATATTTTTTTAATTATATTTTTTTTTACAAAATTGTCATATTATCAGGTTATTTCTCACACACAGCATATGCATACAACAAATTACACCCCAAAATACATTCTGCTACTCTTCCCGATTATGGCAACACCACACGTGTGAGACTTTTACACAGCCTGGCCACATACAGAGCACCAACATTGAAGTAGTACCTTCAGACGTTCTACGAGCAAAAATTATGCATCTCATTTCTCAACCACCTATTACACTTTTGAAGGCCCTGGAGTACCAGGACAATGGAATTTCCCATAAAATGACCCCATTTTGGAAAGAAAACACCCCAACGTATAATCTGTGAGGCATGATGAGTCTTTTGAACGGTTCATTTTTTTCCAGAAGTTTTTGGAATATGTGGAAAAAAATGAAAACGCATTTTTTTTTTACACAAAGTTGTCAAGATATTTCTAACACATAGCATGTATATAGCAAAAATTACACTCCAAAACACATTCTGCTACTCCTCCCGAGTATGGCGAAACCACATGTGTAGGACTTTTACACAGCCTGGTCACATAGAGAGGTCAAGCATTGAAGTAGTATGTTCAGGCGTTCTAGGAGCATAAATTACACATCTCATTTCATTCCTACCTATCACACTTTTGAAGGTCCTGGAGCACCAGGACAAAGGAATTACCCACAGAATGACCCCATTTTGGAAAGCCAACACCCCAACATATATTCTATGAGGCATGGGCTGCAAATAGGTACTCGGGTACTCTGATGGGCTGCAGATAGGTACTCTGGCACTCTGATGGCCTGGTGACAGGTACTTGAGTACTCTGATGGCCTGGTGACAGGTACTCGAGTACTCTGATGGCCTGGTGACAGGTACTCGAGTACTCTGATGGCCTGGGGACAGGTACTCGGGTACTCTGATGGCCTGGTGACAGGTACTCGGGTACTCTGATGGCCTGGTGACAGGTACTCGTGTACACTGATGGCCTGGTGACAGGTACTCGGGTACTCTGATGGGCTGGTGACAGGTTCTCTGATGGCCTGGTGACTGGTATTTGGGTACTCTGAAGGGCGGTGATAGGTACTCAGGTAATCATATGGACTGGAACAGGCACTCAGGTACTCAGATGGGCTGTCACAGGTACTCGGGTATTCAGATGGGCTGTGACAGGTACTCGGGTACTTTGATGGGCTGTGACAGGTACTCGGGTACTCTGATGGACCGTGACAGGTACTCGGGTACTCTGATGTGCCGTGACAGGTACTCGGGTACTCTGATGTGCCGTGACAGGTACTCAGGTACTCTGATGTGCCGTGACAGGTACTCGAGTACTCTGATGTGCTGTGACAGGTACTCAAGTACTCTGATGGACTGTGACAGGTACTCGGGTACTCTGATGGACTATGACAGGTACTCTGATGGACTGTGAGTGACAGGTACTATGAGGGGTGGTGACAGGTCCTCTTTATTGGGTGGGGGGGCAATCAGTGTGATTGGTGTACACTGTAAGCAGTAACGAGATGTTACCGCAATCTCCTCCTCACACACGATCGGTGTGTGAGGAGGAGAACCCGGTAACATCTCGTTACCGCGGTTTGTTTCGATTTTAGTGAGCGGCTGTGAAAGGATCACAGCCAGTCACGTGGGTAAACAGCCGGCCAATGGCTGTTTACCAGCGTCGATCACGATCAGTGTTCACGGGGAACACGCCGCCAATGACGTGCACGCACAGCGCGCTCACGATCGCGCGCATGCGCCGTGCACAGTGGGTGTGACCATCTGTGTTCACCAATGTAAGGAACATTCTTCCGACTGATCACCATTGTAAGGAACATTCTTCTCACTGATCACCAATGTAAGGGACATTCTTCCCATTGATCACCAATGTAAGGAGCATTCTTCTCACTGATCACCAATGTAAGGGACATTATTCCTACTGATCACCAATGTAAGGAACATTCTTCCCACTGATCACCAATGTAAGGAATATTATTCCCACTGATTACCAACTTAAGGAACATTATTTTCACTGATCACCAATGTAACAGACATTCTTTCTCCTGATCACCAATGTAAGGGACATTCTTCCCACTGATCACCAATGTATGGAGTATTCTTCCCACTGATCATCAATGTAAGGAACATTCTGATCACCAATGTAAGGAACATTCTTCTCACTGATCACCAATGTAGGGAACATTCTTCTCACTGATCACCAATGTAGGGAACATTCTTCTCACTGATCACCAATGTAAGGAACATTCTTCTCACTGATCAGCAATGTAAGGAACATTCTTCTCACTGATCACCAATGTAAGGAACATTCTTCCCACTGACCACCAATGTAAGGCGCATTCTTCCCAATGATCACCAATGTAAGAAACATTCTTGCCACTGATCACCAGTGTAAGGAACATTCTTCTCTCTTATCACCAACGTAAGGAACATTCTTCCCACTGATCACCAATGTAAGGGACATTCTTCCCACTGATCACCATTGTGTATATATGTCATAACAGTCTGACTATAAACATGGCAGGTGATGTGGGCAATCAGTCTGGATGGATGCAGATGAGTTTTGCATACAGATGGGTTGTGTCTGTCAGTCTACATGAGGTAAGGTGGATAGCCAATGGTTCAGGTGGAAGGTCAATGGTTCAAGTGGATAGCCAGTAGTTCTGGTGTAAGGTCAATAGTTCAGGTAGGGGGTCAATGGTTCAGGTAGAGGGTCAATAGTTCAGGTAGAGGGACAATGGCTCAGGTAGAGGGTCAATGGTTCAGGGGGAAGGTCAACGGTTCAAGTAGAGGTTCAATGGTTTCAGTAGAGGATCAGTGGTTCAGGTAGGAGGTGAATGGTTAAGGTGGATAGCCAGTATTCTTGTGGAAGGTCAATGATTAAAGGTAGATGGTCAATGGTTCAGGTAGGGGGGTCAATGGTTCAGGTAGGGGGTCAATGGTTCAGGTAGATGGCCAAGGGTTCAGGTAGAAGGTCAATGGTTCAGGTAGAAGGTCAATGGTTCAGGTGGATGGCTAGTGGTTCAGGTAAAGGGTCAATAGTTTAGGTAGAGGGTCAATGGTTCAGGTAGAAGGTCAATGGTTTAGGTGGATGGTCAATGGTTTAGGTGAATGGTCAGTGGTTCAGGAAGAGGGTCAGTGGTTCAGGTAGAGGGCCAATGGTTCAGGTAGAGGCTCAATGGTTCAAGTGGAAGGTCAATGGTTCAAGTAGAGAGTCAATGGTTTCGGTAGGGGTTTCAGTGGTTCAGGTAGGAGGTCAATAGCTCAGGTGGTTCAAGTGTAATAATGTAAATTAAGTAAAATTACAGCATTCTACATAGTAGTACATGGACATAGTTAGCTACTTCAGAGTCTACTCCCTGGTATAGTATAACTTCATAAGATAAGCTGCTGCAACCCTGTAGATTGATGAAATACCTCAAGCAAACAGGTGCATGATCCACACCTGCACAACTGCAATAGTAAAATCCAAATGGATGATCCACAGCCCCATATAATGCTCCTTAAAATCTTCCTTTTATGACTATTCCACAGAAAACCCGGCCTTAACACAAAGAAGTCAATGCGTTTCAGGCACTTAATGCGCCTTAGTCACACTTTTTTGGCAAGTGCGATTAGTACGTACGAATCCGAAATACAAATTTTCATGCATAGGAATTCCGTACGAATTACTAAATTTCCTTTACGAATTTAGGATCCAAGTAGTAGTAGTAGTCAATAAAAAAAGATCCAAGTAGTCAATAAAAAAAGATTTTAAAGAGCATGATACGGTACTCCTGGTACGTAAGGCACACGTCTTGTTCTGATGTGAACTGCATTCACTTTGAAGGCACTGATGGCTGTGCTCCAACCCTCCCCTCCAGACAGACCAACAACCAGTTAAGACATTGGCTTCCCCAACATGGTGGCTGTAGCTCCAAACTGTAGACATTTGCAGACAACTGTATTCATTTATGCCTCTCTGAAGTGCCTCATGTGGATGGTGAATACATGGAATTGCTTCTACAAACATGACCTCCTCTTACCTGGTGGAGTGACAGGCAGCTGGTTCTCCATCATGATGTCTCTGTGTCCCTCCATATGCTCCCACTCTTCCATGGAGAAATAGACTGTGACATCCTGACACCTGATAGGAACCTAACAACACACAATGATACAGTCATCCTCCAGACATAACGCTTCTGATCCCGAATGATGTTCCAGAATTCCCGGCACCGCTCTCCTCTCCTGTCAGAAGATCTGTGATCTTGTTGATGACCTCCAGACTCTTGTTGTTTCTCTCTAGTATCAAGGAATTGAGGTGGGGGATCCATGGAGGTTCTCTGGCTCCTGCTCCAATCTTCTGAGACATGGGAATGGCTGCTGAATGTCACATGATCACTAGATGTCTTCTTCACCATTGTATATTCCTGTGTAATAAGAGCTCCAGATAGGTTACTATAATAACTAGCACTGGACTTAATTTAAATGAGAGATGAGAACATTTTGGTAAAATTTCACATATTTTTTAAACACATTGGAGTCAATGGGAGAAGACAAAATGAAGATGGACCTGGTGCTTTAAAGCTCAAGTTGAACCTACGCATATATTGTTTCTCCTCCAATGATAATGACATTTTTAAATAAAACCATTCTACTACATTGCGTACCACATTGCAGATCCAGTGATGTCATCACAAGCGCTCTGAGATATTAGATCTCATACATACTGATCACAATTTATATCTAAGAGACCCTTTTTCCGCGTGGTATACAAATGATGTCTGTGTGAAATTCCCAGAATCCTCCTCACCTCTCCCGTCATCAGGTAGATGAACTCAATAGTAAGTCTCAATATCCTCTCCACCATCTTCTTCCTTTCTTCCTCCATCCTCCGAGGACAGATCTGTGGAATATTCCAGGGGGATGTTTGTCCTAGAAAAGTAAATCAGTTGTAAGAAGAAGCCTTATATCCTTTAGGTATAAAGTCTACAGCCGGGGTCCCAAACCTTATTGAGCCCGGGGGGCCCAGGAAAATTCTTCCAGATCCTTCCATGACCCAACAGAAAGAAAACATTTATCCTCATATAATAAATGTACGGGAAAGTAAGATATGGATGTAAAGATGGGTGGATCCACTCAGTTACTGTAATTTAAAGAAACACAATGATTAAATGTCTATAGAATAAATCATTGGTGTCAGTGTGATAGGGGCCCCTAGGAGTGAATAGCCCCAGAGTCAGCCCTCCCTTTATACCAGGGTCCCCACAGTCCCCTCTCCTTGTATCAGGTTCCCCACAGTCCCCTCCCCTTATATCGGGGTCCCCATAGTCCCCCCTTATATCAGGGTCCCCTTCTATCAGGGTCCCCATAGTCCCCCTCCCTTATATCAGGGTCCCCACAGTCCCCTCCCCTTATTTCAGGGTCCCCATAGTCCCCCTTATATCAGGGTCCCCACAGTCCCCTTCTATCAGGGTCCCCATAGTCCCCTTCCCTTATATCAGGGTCCCCACAGTCCCCTTCTATCAGGATCTCCATAGTCCCCCTCCCATTATATCAGGGTCCCCATAATCTCCCCTTATATCAGGGTCACCACAGTCCCCTCCCCTTATATCAGGGTCCCCATAGTCCCCTTCTATCAGGGTCCCCATATTCCCCCTCCCTTATATTAGGGTCCCCATAGTCCCCTTCTATCAGAATCCCCATAGCCCCCTCCCCTTATATCAGGGTCCCCATATTCCCCTTCTAACAGGGTCCCCATAGCCACCTCCCCTTATATCAGGGTACCCATAGTCCTCCCCTTATATCAGGGTCCCCTCCCCTTATATCAGGGTCCCCATAGCCCCCCCCTTATATCAGGGTCCCCACATTCCCCTTCTATCAGGGTCCCCTAAGGGAAGAGACTGTGGGGACCCTGATATAATGGGAGGGGGACTATGGAGATCCTGATAGAATGGGGACTGTGGGGACCCTGATATCCCCCCAGTATCCCCATAGTTCCCTCTCCCCTTATAACAGGGTCCCCTTCTATAAGTATCCCCATAGTCCCCCTCTCCGTATATCAGGGTCCCCACAGTCCCCCCTTATATCAGGGTCTCCACAGTCTTCCTCTCCTTATATCAGGGTCCCCACAGTCCCCCCCTTATAACAGGGTCTCCACAGTCCCCCTCCCCTTATATCAGGGTCCTCTTCTATCAGGATCCCCATTGTTTCCCTCCCCTTATTTCAGGGTCCCTACAGTCCCTCTCCCCTTATATCAGGGTCCCCACAGTCCCTCTCCCCTTATATCAGGGTTCCCACAGTCCTCCCCTAATATCAGGGTCCCCACAGTCCCTCTTCCCTTATACCAGGGTCCCCACAGTCCCCACTTATATCAGGATCCTTTACAGACCCCCTCCCCGGGGTGAATTTAAGAATTTCCGAACACCGAGTTCACACTATGTGCATATATGATCATGCATTGGTACATTATCCATGATGACTGTATATTTCATTTCTAATTGTAATATATTTCTCTAATTAAAGATACAGATACTCCTGAAGAAGCAATAATCCTAAATCGCGAAACAATTTTAAAAAATCTTCAAGGACCTATGAACACCCTATTAGCGTATGTAATACCCTAGTGAAGGTTTTTCTGACGTGTTCATTAATACAAGCAAAGGAAGTACATCCATTTTATGGATTGATCAATAGGTCCCTTTTTGTATTTTCTAATTCATTTGTTTTATTCAATGTGCATTGTATATATAGTTAATATGTGAGAACTATTATAAATGTTATTATAATATTTTATATGTGCCGTTAAAGTCCATTTTTCTCTATCCTTCAATTTACCCCTCCCCCTTATATCCGGGGCCCCACAGCCCCCCCCCCTTTTTATATCAGGGTCTCGATAGTGCCCCTCCCCTTATATCAGTGTCCCCACAGTCCCCCCTTATATCAGGGTCTCCACAGTTCCCCTCTCCTTATATCAGGGTCCCCACAGTCCCCCTCCCCTTATATCAGGGTCTCCCCTCTTATATCATGGTCCCCACAGTCCCCCCTTATATCAGGGTCTCCACAGTCACCCTGTCCTTATATCAGGGTCCCCACAGTCCCCCTCCCCTTATATCAGGGTCCCCCCTCTTATATCAGGGTCCCCACAGTCCCCCCTTATATCAGGGTCCCCACAGTCCCCCCTTACATCAGGATCCCCACAGCCCCCTTATATCAGGGTCCCTACAGTCCCCTCCTTATATCTGGATCCCACAGCCCCTCCTTATATCAGGGTCCCCACAGTCCTCCCTTATATCAGGTTCTCCACAGTCCCCCTTATATCAGGGTCCCCACAGTCCCCCTCACTTTATATCAGGGTCCCCGCAGCCCCCCTTATATCAGGGTCCCCACAGTCCTCCTCCCCTTATATAAGGGTCCACACAGTCCCCCCTTTTATCAGAGTCCCCACAGTCCTCCCTTATATCAGGGTCCCCATAGTCTCCACCTTATATCAGGTTCTTATAGTCCCCCTTTTATCAGGTACTCCACAGCCCCCCCTTATATCAGGGTCCCCACAGTCCCCCCTTATATCAAAGTTCCCACAGCCTCCCTCCTCCTATACCAGGGTCCTCGAAGTCCCCCCTATATCATGGTCCCCACATTCCCGTCCTATTATCAGGGTCCCCATAGTCCCCCTCCTCTTATATCAGGGTCCCCACAGTCCCCCTCCTCTTATATCAGTGTTCTCACAGTCCCCCCTCTTATATCAGGGTTCCCACAGTCCCCCCTGGTATCAGGGCCCCCATAGTGCCTCTCCTCTTATATCAGAGTCCCCATAGTCACCCTCCTCTTATATCAGGGTCCCCACAGCCCCCCCCCTTATATCAGGGTCCCCACAGTCCTTCTCCTCTTATATCAGGGTCCCCACAGTCCCCCCTTATATCAGGGTCCCCACAATCCCCCTCTCTTATATCAGGGTTCCCACAGTGCCCCCCTCTTATATGAGGGTCCCCACAGCCCCCTTTATATCAAGGTCCCTACAGTCCCCTCCCTAATATCAGGGCAGTACTGGTGGGGGGATCCTGGTGTTGCAGAATGAACACCCTGGACATCCCCCAGATTCTTTACAAACTGTCCCCTGTCAGTGTGGTGGGCTGTCACTATGATTGGAGAGGAATGGGCGGGCCCGACCTGCCGGAAGTACACGCCTCTCCTTCCAGAAGTAAACACATCCCCGTTTTACCATAGTAACAACAATCAGCACACTCCTGAAACAGCAGTGGCCATTTTCTTGTAGCCATCAGTGTTTATAAAGAGGTGGCCATTTTCTCTTCCGTGAATTGTGTGATGATAATCCATGGTGTGATAATTGTCTCTCCTCCTCCTATACCTCATTAGTACATACAGCCATATGTCAGTGAGATTGTCATAATTTGTACATCAATATTCTCCTCCTTGGTGTGAGCAATAAAATTAAAAAAAATCTTTAAAAAAAGTGTAAAGAAAAAAAATAAAATAAAATAAATGAAATAAAAAAAATGTTTCTCCCCTTGCCGACTATATACAGTATATATACGGAGGCTCCCCTGGAAAGGATCTGTACATGATTCTGTGCTTCCGGGTTTGGGGAATGCACATGCGCTGCTGCCGGCGACCTGCTGTGGCTGTGATTGGATACAGCGGGAGCCAATCAGCAGGTCCTATGGACCCGACAATTGTCCCCGTGCCCAACAATCGAGAGAGACATAATGTTGGTCTTCCGATGTAAACAAGGCCGATCGCTGTTCTGTGACAAGGGAAGGTTGTAATCCTGTGTCTCTGCTAAGCAGGAACACAGATCTCTGTCTTCCCACAGTAGAAGCCCCATGGGACACACATGGGACACACAGCAGGGCATACAGCGGGGCATGGGCCACACATCGGGACACTGAGCACACCGCAGGGCACACAGCGGGACATGGGGCACACAGCGGGACACTGCGCACACCACAGGGCACACATCGGGACATGGGGCACACAGCAGGGCACCCAGCGGGGCATGGGGCATACAGAGGGACACTGGGTACACAGCGGGGCATGGGGCACACAGCAGGGAATGAGGCATACAGGAGGGCACACAGCAGGGCACATCATGGGGCACATATCAGGACATGGGGCACACAGCAGGGAACAGGGCACACAGGGGCACTGGGCACACATCAAGACATGGGGCACACAGTAGGGCACATCATGGGGCACACAACAGGGCACACAGCGGGCATGGGGCACACGACAGGGGGCACACCATGGGGCATACATCAGGACACAGGGCACACAGCAAGACACGGGACACACAGCAGGGCATACAGCCAGGACCGTTTTTAAGGCAGGGCAAAAGGGGCAGCTACCCTGGGTCCTGCCATTGTTGTGGGGCCCAAAGTAGCTGCCTCATACTTGCCAACTGTCCCAGTTTAAATTCCCTTATCCCTTCAAGTTTTAGTCCTGTGCTGTGTCCCGATATCTCAGTGTAAACTTCTGCTGCCACTTCTGCCATGTACAGATGACTCACCTGCAGAACTTGTGTTTACATGTAAACAACCTGCATTGATATGTAAATAGTTGTGGACCATGGCATTGATATGTAAATAGAGGTGGTATTCATATGTATATCATGTCCCCCTGAGGTCACATCCACCATCACTTCTGCTGAATGCTGCCCACTGGAGAGGTAAAGGAGCATACTTGAAAGTCCTGCCTACAACTGGGGTCATTAAGCCTAACATCAGCCTGTTCTGCAAAAGTAAGCAAATTGGAGGTGGAACCCTGCTTCAAAATAACATGGTGCCACAGCACCCTGAATTTTGGTGCATGTGAATACGCAGGCAGGCAGTAAGAAGATAATGTGCTGTAACCTTTAGAAACCAATCAGTGAGCAGTAATGCTGTGCACTAACCTCTTGCAACCAGTTGCTGAGCAGTAATAATGTGCAGTAACCTCTAACAACCAATTAGTGAGTAGTAAAGATGTTCAGTAACCTCTAGCAATCAATCAGTGAGCAGTATTGATGTACAGTAATCTCTAGAAACCAATCAACAAGCAGAAGTCATGTGCTGTAACCTCTGGAAAATAACAATGAGCCATAATGTGTGCTGTAACCTCTAGCAGCTAGTCAGTGAGTGGTAATGATACACTGTAACCTCTGGCAACCAATCGCAATTGCTGCCTGATCTGATTCAGTAAACTGATTTTTAGTCTAGCTGCTATTTATTGTATGTCTCAAAGCATGTGGAGAGGGAAATTGCGTGGAAGAGGGGGCCCAAGAAAATGTGTGTTTGCCCAGGGTCCAAACAGTATTAAAGGCGGCCCTGCATACAGAAGGGCACATCATGGGGCAGACAGCAAGGCAAGAGGCACACAGAGAGGCATGGGGCACACATCAGGACATGGGGCAAACAGCAGGGCAGGGAAGCTGCTGTCATTACCTCTCCTGCTCCCCCTGGCCCCTCCTCTCTTCTAGACTGTCTGAATTGATGACAGATCTGGTTCCCGCAAAGCAGCGGTAATTTTACCTCTCGTGCCACGCTCCTCCCTGCCACTCACCCCCTCCCCTGGGGTGGACGGGAGGCAAGGAGGGGCCGGGGAGGAGGGGCGTGCGCAGCATGGGGCACCAGCATGGGGTGTGTCTCCAGATCTCCCGGCTCTGTCCCACCCCCTCCCCTGGCCACAGACAGAAGATGGAGCAGCTTGAGCGGCCCCCGCGGTCGTTTTCCATTCGGCCGCTCGGGTTGCTCTGTCTGTGGCTGAGTGACAGTCCCAGCCGGGAGATCACCCGGTGCTCGTGGGTGTCCGGGAGCCTGCAGTCAAATGCGGGAGACTTGAGAAGTCTGCAATTCACACTAGTGGAAACCGAACCTTAGTGTCCGATTTGTCCGCCGCAATATCGGAGTCCCACTATAAGGCTGGGTTCACACTGCTGCGGGGGGAGAACCGGATGTGATTCGCACAGCAAATCACATCCGATCTCCGTAGCGCTGCGAGTTCAGCCATACAGATAGTATGGCTGAACTCGCAGCGGTCCCGCAGCAAACTCGCACGGGACCCTTTTTTGGGTCCGCAACGGAATCGGATCGCATGGGGGTTCACACCATGCGATCCGATTCCTGTGCGAGTCGGCAGATCGCACTGCGATATGCCGACGGATCTGGGGGTGTCATTAACATAACATTGACACCCCCAGCCGTCCGCATAGGGCAGTGTGAACTGCCGGCGGGAGGTATGCGATGCGGGAAAACGCCGCGGATTCGCGGCGTTCCCGCATCGCAGCAATGTGAACCTAGCCTAAGTCACTGACTGCCGCCATTACTAGAAAAATAAATAAGTAAAAATTACAGTACTCCATGCCATAGGTTATAGACGGGATAACTTTGCCCAAACCAATCAATATTCGTCTATTGGGAGGACATTTCATTTTTTTTTCCATTTTTTTATTGGATTTGTTTAAGGGCTGGTTCACACCACATGCAGTCCAGTGCGTTTTGTTTTCTCTGCATCAGAAACGCATGGATAGTAGGTCATATGGTTTCCAATGGTATGTATAAAAGAAATAATTGCTGAATGTCTGAGAATCATCAGCACCAAATCCCTTGATTGAAAATGACAAAGAAGCAGGAAATTGCATTTTAAATCGGTGTTCCAGCCGCAAACATTTTTTTTTTAAAGTCAGCAGCTACAAGCACTGTACTAACACTGCAAATCTTCCGGAGGTCAAGCGGTTAAAGCACCTCTTACCCCTGAACACACCCACCAATGAAAAGTGCAGTGTAGGGCGATCATGTAAACATCATCTGCACCCCACATGTGAGGGAAAAATGTGTGTTGCACTTGCAGCTAGACATGTGAAATTCGTTTCGTTACCATAAATTTTTTTCAGCAAAATTCGGCATAATCGTTAATTCGGAAACATCCAAATTAATGAAAAAACGTTTCAAGAATTTTTTCCAAAAACGAATTTTCGAAAAGAAGAAAAATTAGAAAGAATGAAAATCCAAAATTCGAAAATCCGAAAGAAAGAAGATCTGAAAATTAGAAAGATGAAAATTTGATAATTAGAAAGAATAAAAATTTGAAAATAAGAATAAAAACCCGAAAATAAGAATGAAAATCCGAAAATTCAAAAGAACAAAAATCCAAAAATTCGAAAGAAGGAAAATTCGAAAATCCGAAAGAACAAAAAATATTTGGATAATTTCTATTATAATTAAATGAGGATATTAACCATTATTATTGTTGTATTTTTATTATTATTATTTATTAATAATAATAATAATAATAATAATAATAATAATAATAGTTATAAATGATTAAACTATAGGTCTTGAATTTCCTTTCAAATGTATCTGTTAGTGACCGTAAGAAATGATTAACCATTATTATAGTTGTCTTTAATTATTAATATTATTATTATTATTATTATTATTATTATTATTATTATTAATAATAATAATAATAATAATAATAAATAATAATAATAATAACAACTATAATAAGAGTTAAACTAATAAATTATAGGTATTGCAATTTCTTTCAAATTTGTCTGTTAGTGAACATAACGATATTAACCATTATTATAGTTTTCTTGAATTATTATTATTTGTATTATTATTATTATTATTATTATTATTAATATAATTAATTATTAATAATAAATAATAAAAACTATAATAATAGTTATAAACGAATAAATATAGGTATTGTAATTTCTTAAAAATTCAGCTGTTAGTGAATGTAACAAATTATTAACCATTATTATAGTTTTTTTAATTATTATTATTAGTTCATAATAAATTATAATAATAAAAACTATAATAATAGTTGTAAACTAATAAATATATGTATTGGAATTTCCTTTCAAATTTGTCTGCATGTTAGTGAACGTAACAAATGCAAATAAAAATGAAATAAAAAGAATACTGCATCTGCAATACTGAATGGAATGTACTGAAGTAGAATGTTTCAGAATTTCCAAAATAATGAATACCGCATATATATACGAATGGAACGTACCAAATTTTTCCAAATTTATGAATTTATTCAAAATAATGAATTTTGATCACAACGAATGATCCAAAAAAATGAAAAAGAAAATCCCATAAAAATAAAAAATTCGGCCTTGCACGTCTACTTGCGGCGTCATTATTTGTTAAAGAACCTGCCTAGAAAAGACACGCTTTGTCACACAACAAATGCAGCAAATCGCACAAACCAGAATGTGGCAAAATGGTCCAGGAGCTACTTTGTCCTGCAAAACAAAATCGGTATAATATTGCTTTTATTTGCATTAAAATTCATTTAAACGTATTTGTTTTCTAATAATATGCGTTTGATAAATAACTGTGCAAATATCGTGTGACATAAAAAATTACAAATGCTGCCTTTTTATTCTGCAGAGCCTCTGCTTTCAGAAAATGTATACTTTTTTGGGCGGTTTACAGTCATTTCAGCTCATTTTATTGTGCAAAAAACATTTTATAAAAAAGTCCCCAGCAGTGAAGGGGTTAAACAGTTGTTTACCAGACTGGCTGCAGATTTGAATTTTTGTCAGCTGGTGCTAAAAATAGAACACCTCATCCGCTGATGGAGCAGTGTGAATTCAGTCTACAGCTAGGCTGGTGTGGCTGGTCATGTGACCACCTCATTTGCATACGACACCAGTGATGTCATCGTGTAGCTCCTCCCCTTTTGCCAATATAACGGTCACACACAGCATTTGCAGCTCACTTGCTTAGTGTATTCTGACCAAGCAGGAAGCGATATCAATCTCTCTGCAGTGTTGCAAGTTCTATGGGAACAATGACACGGTTTATGAGAACGATTGGTTACAAAGCGAAGAATCTTCTAAACAAAGAAGAATCTGTTTTATTGCTAAATGTGCGCCCTTTAACAGGGGAGCACCAGGCAAATCCACCGCCCCAAACTACCGCCCCTAAAAGGGGAGGAGCCAGGGCTATTGGGCAGAGGGTCAGGGCTGCCATAGGTAGAATCTGGCCCTGCCAACGCCCCAAAATCCCAGAAGATGATGTTCAT
>NW_027507685.1:36894632-36959632 GCF_037356315.1 Lithobates pipiens
TGTCTATGGAGGACAAGACCATACAAGTCACTCCATCCACCGATGAAGACCAGAAGACAGCACAGGCTGCCACTATGGAGGACAAAGAAACACAAGTCACTCCATCAACCACTGAGGACCAGAAGATTATACAGGCCTCAACTATGGAGGACATAGGAATACAAGTCACTCTATCCATCAACGAGGACCAGAAAACTGTACAGACGGTGTCTATGGAGGACAAGAACATACAAGTCACTCCATCCACCGATGAAGACCAGAAGACAGCACAGGCTGCCACTATGGAGGACAAAGAAACACAAGTCACTCCATCAACCACTGAGGACCAAAAGATTATACAGGCCTCAACTATGGAGGACATAGGAATACAAGTCACTCCATCCACCAATGAGGACCAGAAAACTGTACAGACGGTGTCTATGGAGGACAAGAACATACAAGTCACTTCATCCACCGATGAAGACCAGAAGACAGCACAGGCTGCCACTATGGAGGACAAAGAAACACAAGTCACTCCATCAACCACTGAGGACCAAAAGATTATACAGGCCTCAACTATGGAGGACATAGGAATACAAGTCACTCCATCCACCAATGAGGACCAGAAAACTGTACAGACGGTGTCTATGGAGGACAAGAACATACAAGTCACTCCATCCACCGATGAAGACCAGAAGACAGCACAGGCTGCAACTATGGAGGACAAAGAAACACAAGTCACTCCATCAACCACTGAGAAACAGAAGACTGTACAGGCGGTGTCTATGGAGAACAAAAACATACAAGTCACTCCATCCACCGATGAGGACCAGAAGACTATACAGACGGTGTCTATGGAGGACAAGAACATAAAAGTCACTGCATCCACCAATGAAGACCAGAAGACTGTACAGGCTGCAGCTATGGAGGACAAAGAAAGACAAGTCACTCCATCAAGCAGCAAGGACCAGAAGACTGCAGAGGCCACATCTATGAAGGGCAAAGAAACACAAGTTACTCCATCAACCAAGGACATCAAAATTGAAATCAGAAATAAGAAAAAAAATAAAAAGAAAAAAAAGAAAAAAAAATCTTCATCCATCAGTAGCACAAACCATGAGATGGCCTCACCAATCCCATGCGCCAGTGCCATCAAAGACCAGTCATGCGTACTCTCCTTTCAAAAGATGACCTACCATAGAATACTTGGAGAGGGATCCTATGGGAGTGTGCTGTTAGCCTCTCATCCTGATATTGACCAGAACCTGGCGGTTAAAATTGTGGAAAAGAAAGGCATACTTAAAGCTGATGAGTGCGAGATTATTTTCACAGAACGTGACGTGCTGAAGGCAGCCAGCGAGAGTCCATTTATTACACGTCTATTTGGAACGTTCCAGACAAAGGTAAGTCTTTTCTCCTTCCAATTTCTTCACCTCTTTCCTGTACTGCACTCCACTACTGATCCAGACCCCCTAAAATTGTTCTGCAAATGGTGACTTTTTTGGGAGCTGAAATTTACACAAGGCTAAGCATCCCCCTTCCACCTCATATGACGGTCTTCACACCTGTCAAATAGTGCCTTAGGCACAGAGTGCTGAATTGTGAGAGGCGGAAGGGAGCTTCACTTGTGTCCCACACCAGGTTTTTCCTGAGGGGTCCGGCTGTAGTGGGTGGAAAGCAGTATGGGGAAGAGCAGAACTCTAGAGTACCTCCTACAAGCCTAGAGGTTGGTTAGGTAAACTGTACAGAGAAGAGGTTTTATTTTAAAAACTCATTTTAGGAAACTGCCATTGCTGGCCTGCTTTTTGAAATGACTACCTGGTTGCTTCCGATATCAAAACTTTGAGTCACTTGGAAAAAAGTCTGCAGCTAGCAATACAGGAGAAGTCAGGGCTTCTGATCTACATGGGGCTTCCAGGATGGTGAACCAAATAATTAATTCATTCGATCACCAGAACAGCCAGACAAAGCTAGCATTGCAATAAGGACAGTCTAGCAATGACGATCTTCATAGTTTCTCTGTCCAGTTTTCCTAACTTGTGTGTGTGTCTCTGTCTATTACAAAATGAAATCCTGCATGTCTATAATGTAAACTTTACCTCTTATTTTTACACAGAATAATCTCGTCTTTGTCATGGAAGGCCTGAGCAGAGGGGATCTCTTTGACACCGTGATTTCAGGTCCATATCCCAAGGACACCATCAGGTAAGATCAATAACCGGGCCACTCCGGAGTGGGGGGTTACCGACCATTGAGGAAATGGCAGTGATGTGATCACCCCCTTCACCTGAGCCCTGACCATCCACACCTCTATGTACTATAGGGGGGAGTCATTTCATCTTTAGATTTAATTGGTCTGCAATGATTTGGGATGCTAATTCATATATCTCTTTCCCCATCAGATACTTCATAGCAGAAATGATCTGTGGTCTGCAGTTTCTGCATTCTAGGGAGATAATCCACAGAGACATCAAGCCTGAAAATATCCTCTTGGATGATGACGGCCACATCAAAATCACTGATTTTGGCATGTCAGTTACTGGAGTCACAGAGTCCAAGAGGATTAAAGGACAATGCGGGACACCAACGTACACAGCGCCAGAGGTAAGATACGCGCTAACCACCTTATATTAGATCTAATTGTAATGTTTGTTATTATGGGATATAGAGATACGATAAAGGGGGCTCACTTTTCACTAAATGAAGAATTTCTCCACTGGTACCCTGTTTGCTTTCAATGGGTTTTCAGACTGGAACTATGTCCCCAACAAAAGGTGGGAATTTCTGAGACATTAAGGTCAGGTGTTGATAGCAGGCTCTGTTTGGCCCGATTCACACATACAAATGGGATAAAAGCTTCAGGGATTGTCCACCTGCTGGACTCCTTCTCGTTAACATGATGAGCGTTTGTGAACATTGAGCTATTGGGGTCAGTGTACCTCTATCTGCCCCTTTAAAAAGGACTATTAAAGTGTAGGCAAAACCTTTTTCTTTTTGTTTTGGTAAGAGCAGGGAAGGGTTTGATCCTCTGACAGTTTTACATAGGTGTCCCCATTGGGACCCCATCTGTTTGTACTGGTGACCACTGTCATTGAGAAGAAAAGTAAGATCCAAAGTTTTAGAGTTTTCCCCAGAACATGAGGTGAGGAGAAACCTTCAATGGGGAAGCCTGTTCTGGGGGAAAATTCTTTAAGAGAGAAATTTCCCTCAATTTGGGAGACTTCAACCAATTTTAATTTGTATCTCTGGGAGACCCAAGGTCCCACAATTCACAAGCTCCGCCTTACTTTAATGTCTTTTGAGCACAATTTTAGGACTCCTGGTAGGCTTCATATGTCACATATACTAGCATGGAGTCATCTCTGTCCTCCGTCTGGCCTAACAATGAGCTTATTTATTTATCTTTCTCTCCATTATGTTTTTACAGATCCTTCAAAATTTGCCATACTTTGGCATGGTCGACTATTATGCATTGGGAATAATAGTATATTGTATGGCAGTTGGCAGACATCCATTTCTTAGTGGCAAAGAGTCCTTAAAGGAAGAATTGAAGATAGTGACCACCGTGGAACCGGATTATCCAAAAGACATGGACCCTACCCTCTGCGACATCATAAAGACTGTAAGTATACATAGAGGTTTTATATCTTTTAAGGGACAAAGTCCTTCCCAGGTTACATATATCTTATTAGGATTTTAGAAGACACATTAGAAATTTCATGTTTACCTGCACACATCTATTGAAGTCATAGCAGTACTTTCAGCAAGCTGACTGCTTAACCACTTAATAACCGCCCTATAGCCGAATGGCGGCTTCAGGGCGGTTTCTTAACTCTGGGAGGCCGTCATATGACGTCCTCCCAGAATTCCGCTCTCGCGCGCCCCTGGGGCGCGCACTTGAGAGCATCCGTGACCGCCGGGTCCGCATCATGGATCACGGTAAACGGCCGCTCATAGCGGCCGTTTACCACGTGATCGCTCCGTCAAATGACGGAGTGATCACTTGTAAACAAACCGGCGTCATGTTATGACGCCGGTTCCTCCCTCCCCCTCTCTGTACCGATCGGAACAGCGGAGGGGGAAGAGATCGGTGTCAGCAGCGATGTGGGCTGCATCTGCAGTGCCCACATCGCTGCTCACCGAAAATTAACCCTGCAATAACCCTGCAATAACTCTGCAATAACTCTGCAATAACCCTGCAATAACTCTGCAATGATTTTTACATGTAGGAGAGAAATGTCAGAATTGTCCTGGGTGCTCCAGAACGCCTGATGGCGCTCCCTGCATGTTGGGCCTCTGTATGTGGCCACACTGTGTAAAAGTCTCACACATGTGGTATCGCCGTACTCGGGAGTAATAGCAGAATGTGTTTTGGGGTGTAATTTGTGGTATGCATATGCTGTGTGAGAAATAAACTGATAATATGACAATTTTGTGAAAAAAAAAAAAAAAATCTTGATTTTGCAAAGAATTGTGGGAAAAAATGACAACTTCAAAAAACTCATCATGCCTCTTACTAAATACCTTGGAATGTCTTCTTTCCAAAAAGGGGTCATTTGAGGGGTATTTGTACTTTTCTGGCATGTTAGAGCGGGTTCACACAGCGGGCGATGCGAGGCGACACGACTCGCCTCGCCTCGCTCTCGCAAGTCGCCCCCGTTCTGTACAATGGAACCGTTCTGAGAGGAGCGACTCGAGTCGCTCCGACTCAGAAAAAAGGTTCCTGTACTACTTTTGGGCGACCTCGGGGCGACTTGCATTGACTTCTATACAGAAGTCATTTGCAAGTCGCCGCTGAGGCCGCGGCAGGTCGCGGCGAGGCAAGTCGGAGTCGCCTCGCCTCGCCTGCAGTGTGAACCGGCCCTTAGGGTCTCAAGAATTGAAATAGGCCGTCAGTACTTCAGGTGTGATCAATTTTCAGATATTGGCACCACAGCTTGTGGACTCTATAACTTTCACAAAGACCAAATAATATCCACCAATTTGTACTTATTTTTACCAAAGATATGTAGTGGTATAAATTTTGGCCAAAATTTATGAAGAAAAAATTACTAATCTGCTAAATTTTATAACAGAAATGAAGAAAAATTCATTTTTTTACAGAATTTTCTGTATTTTTTCTTTTATAGCACAAAAAATTTAAAAACCCAGCGGTGATTAAATACCACCAAAAGAAAGCTCCGTTTGTGTGAAAAAAAGGACAAAAATGTCATATAGGTCCAGTGTTGCATGACTGAGTAATTGTCATTCAAAATGTGAGAGCACCGAAAGCTGAAAATTGGTCTGGTTATTAAGGGTGTTTAAGTGCCCAGTGGTCAAGTGGTTAATGGAAGGATCTGTCTTCACCTGTCATAAGGAAAGCAGTAGCGCCTGTGTCCCTTGTGATGTCCGGTGAATGTCCAGTGAATTCAATTTCTGGGGACATTCCATATACAGACAGCATATATGATGGGGCTGCCATCATCATAAGAGGGATATAAGAAATGTGTAACTGTCAGAATTAAATATTAAAAGGGGAGTTCTATTGTTCAGAGATTGTTCATGTTATTTCAGTGTTTCTTATTATATTCTTTTGCTTTTCACAGTTTCTATGTAAAGATCAAGAGAAGCGGATGAGGCTAGTAAGCAACATCCGAAAACACCCCTTCTTACGGAAGGTGGACTGGAAGGAGACAGAGCAACGGAAATCACCGCCACCATTTCCATCAGCAGATGTAAGTATACAAATAAGGGAGGAGCAGGGCAGCCATCAGAAATTGTGGGGCCCCTTACACAGCTTTAGGCCTGGGCCCTCCCCCTGAGTCTGACCACCAACATTCTCCAGGGTCCCGCCACTGGCTGTCGCACTGAATCTGCCCACTAGCCATCCCACCAAGTCCTTTAGTGCCTCAGCCCCTCTCACATATGTAGCCTCTGAGCCCCTCTTACACCTGTACACTCTGAGCTCCCCTCACACCTGTACACTCTGAGCTCCCCTCACACCTGTACGCTCTGAGCTCCCCTCACACCTGTACACTCTGAGCTCCCCTCACAACTCTACACTCTGAGCTCCCCTCACACCTGTACGCTCTGAGCTCCCCTCACACCTGTACACTCTGAGCTCCCCTCACACCTGTACGCTCTGAGCTCCCCTCACACCTGTACGCTCTGAGCACCCCTCACACCTGTACTCTCTCAGCCCTACCTCACACCTGTACGCTCTGAGCTCACCTCACACCTGTACGCTCTGAGCTCACCTCACACCTGTACTCTCTCAGCCCTACCTCACACCTGTACGCTCTGAGCTCACCTCACACCTGTACTCTCTGAGCTCACCTCACACCTGTACTCTCTGAGCTCACCTCACACCTGTATGCTCTCTGAGCTCCCCTCACACCTGTACTCTCTCAGCCCTACCTCACACCTGTACTCTCTCAGCCCTACCTCACACCTGTACACTCTGAGCCCCGCTCACACCTGTACGTTCTAAGCCCCCTCACACCTGTACGTTCTAATCCCCCCTCACACCTGTACATTCTAAGCCCCCCTCACACCTGTACGCTCTGAGCCCCCTCACACCTGTACATTCTAAGCCCCCACACCTGTAAGTTCTAAGATAGCCTCACACCTGTACGCTCTGAGCACCCCTCACACCTGTATGCTCTGAGCCCCCTCACACCTGTATGCTCTGAGCCCCCCACACACCTGTACGCTCTGAGCCCCCCTCACACCTGTACGTTCTAAGCCCCCCTCACACCTGTATACTCTGAGCCCCCCCCACACCTGTACGCTCTGAGCTGCCCTCACACCTGACAGAGTAGCAGCCTTCCGACTTGCACGCATAGAGGAGCATCACTGAAGCTCCTCTGCACCCGACCCTGCCTTCTCATATCCCTGCCAGTCGGTTGGGCCCTTCCAGACGCTGCGGCCCCTTACAAGTGTATGGGCTGTACCCCCCTGATGGCGGCCCTGGGGAGATTTATAGGTATTTTTTTTCTGAATAAATCAGAAGCATTGACAAAACTTTTCTCTTTTCAGATTCCTGAGGAAGATCCTGGGGAAGATGACACAGCGGATGCATTCATTAAACGTGTAGAAAAAGACTATAGGAAGCCAATAGAGCCAGAGAAGCAGAAGAAATTCTATGGCTTCAGCTACGTGAGTGAGCATCTGAAGCAGTAGCCAGTGGCCTCATCACCACCATAGAGAGGCAGTAACATCAACGTACAGCCTCATCACCACCATCGGAGAGGCAGGATCCTCACCGTAGAGCCTCATCACCACCATCAAGGAGCCAGGATCCTCACTGTAGAGCCTCATCACCACCATCAGAGAGCCACGATCTTCACCGTAGAGCCTCATCACCACCATCACCACCATCGGAGAGGCAGGATCATCAATGTAGAGCCTCAGATCATTAAAGTCTGAAGGATCTACAATCATCTAATTTGACATTTATTTTTCAGGGACAAACATCGACTTTTCAAGGTCCCAATGATATAGGTAGGAAGATACATTTTATTTATCATCTACAGATGACAAGACATAAATACATTGTGACAACGACCATTGACTTTCCTATTACCAAAACCTCCAGAGAATCTGGTTGTGTCACAGATCAGACCACTCATCACATGTACTCTGACTGCTGCATGATAGAGGCGTATGATGGCACACATGACATGGGCATGCGTACTGTGTATTCATAGAGCAGCCACAATCCAGAAGGCCATCCAGAGAGAAGCCTGATCTCATGCTCCACCCCCAGGGAACAACCCGCTCAGACCACTCTCAAAGAGTCAGGACATGTGGAGGAGGAGCAGGTTATAGGGGAGGAGTCCAACTGGCATATAATTGGGAAAAAAAACAGGAGTGTCACTCTTCTTAAACCACTAAGGGCTCCTTCACACCTGCCATTTTAGCATGCGGCAATGGCGTATTTTCCATGGCTGCAAAGTGTGCAGTGCACATGGGCCCCACGGGGGGGTGGGGTCCATTGTGTTTTGACCTACACTGCACCCATGAAACTGTGAGAACCACTTACATGCCGGATAGAATCCTCCCCCCATAGCCCACTCTTCCTCCATATTTCCTGCCAATAGCATCTGCAGCATTGACTCTCTGGGAGTGATCTGGGTGGGTTGCTCCCCAGGGGGGGAGGGGGGACTTGGGAATGGGTCTCCCTCTAGATGGCTTCCTGGAATTATATCCATGTAACACCAGAAGATTTATGGGGTTACATAGATGGAGGTCTTAGTAATAGGAAAGTCAGTGGATATTGTCACAATGTTTTTATGTCTTGTTATCTGTAAATGAGAAATAAAATGTACATTCTTATCTATACCGCCTTGATGTGGGGACCTTAAAAAGTCGGACTTTGTCCCTGAATAGTAAAAGTCAAATCAGATCCGAGGCTATATATTGCTAACAAATCAAATGCATGTTCTGATCTATATTGTCTTGAACAGTATAGAAAGTCGTGCATTTCACTGGGAGATAAACTGGTCACCCCTAGACTGATGATTCAGGGACTATCCGATCGCCTTAGTGGGTCAGGAAGGAATTTTTTCCCCTTTGGAGTCCATCTGACTGAGGGGGTTTTCGCCTTCCTCTGAATCATCCTGAAGGTTTAGGAGTGTGAAAAGCCCTCATCTCTGAGGAGTCAGAGGATAACAATGGCCAATCTCCAATAGATAGATGAGGAACTGGTCACCCTAGACTGATGATTCAGGGACTATCCGATCGCCTTAGGGGGTCAGGAAGGAATTTTTCCCCTTTGGTGCCCATCTGACTGAGGGGGTTTTCGCCTTCCTCTGAATCATCCTGAAGGTTTAGGAGTCTGAAACGGTCCCACCTCTGAGGAGTCAGATAATAACAGTGATGGACCGACCAATGTTCTCTGAAGACCTACAATAATTTTCTTGTAAAAATGTTTCCTTGTAAAGAATTTGAAATTTCAATAAAATTGTGTGTACCTTAATTGTCTTTTGTATGTAAAGGTTTTTTTCCTATCTCTATATTTTAATATAATGATGAATGACAGCAGGGTGGGGAGTCTCATCCCATATTTCATGATTATATCACCCTTAGGCTATGGGATGGTGAGGGGAAACACTATTAACATAGGGTTGCCAACTGTCTGAAATTCACCTCGACAGTCCAGGTTTTGAATCATGTGTCTGTGTTTCAGTTCACCTCAAACTCAGACACATTATTAAGACAGGAACATGGCTCGGAACAGGGCCAGACAGCAGGGTTAGGGGGCATTAAGTGTGCCGCATTACCATTTCCTTTGGAGCACCCAAAGATTGATTGGACCCTGGGCAAAAAAATTTTTTGCCCCCCCCCATGCAGTTTTGCTCTCCACCTGCTTTGAGACATACAATAAAATGCAGCTAGACTTAAAATCAGTTTACTGAATCAGATCAGACAACGATTGGTTGCCAGAGGTTACGGTGTATCATTACCACTCACTGACTAGAGGTTACAGCACATAATTTTTCCTTGTTTATTGGTTGCTAGAGATTACTCTACATCAATACTGCTCACTGATTGGTTACTATAGGTTACTGCACATCATTACTGCTTACTGTTTGATTGCTAGAGGTTACAGCACATCATCTCCTCACTGCCTGCACACCATGGGCTAGGGGGGTGAAGGGGGCTATTAATAAACAGAAAACTCTTCGGGATCCTAGGACTCCTAGGCTCAGTGCTGGGGAGAGGGGAGCGTGTGATCAGTGGAAATGCTGATTTCTTTTAACACTGACTACCAATATAAAGAGGAGTTTCAACACTGGCCACCAATGTAATAGGGGTTTACACTGACCACTAATGTAATAGAAGCATTCACAGTAACCACCAATGTAAGGAGGGAGATTTACACTGACCACCAATGTAAGGGGGGCGTTCATATTGGCCACTAGTGTGAATGAAGGGATTCTACACCAAGCACCAATGTAATGAAAAGATTTACACTGACCACCAATATAAATGAGACATTTAGCCTGCGTTCACATTTGTGTGTGTTTGGAAAGTATGCAAAATCGCTTTCCAAGGTAACCCTGAGACAGCGCTTCTCCTAGGGGTTTATCTGATGCGGGGAGGAGCCGTGAGCGCCGCCGGGGGATCCCAGAAGATGAGGTTTGGGGCCACTTTGTGCAAAACGAACTTCACGGTGGAGGTAAGTATGATATGTTTGTTATTTAAAAAAAAATAAAATAAAAAAAAAGTAAATGAAGGTTTAGTATCACTGTAAAGGTGTCTGTTTAGACCCCTGATATCTCACCAAAACCACCCAGTGGGACTCCTAAAAAAATTGTACAAAATAAAATATAGAAGAAAAAAGGAAAAAATTTATAAAAATAAAATAGGTAAAAAATAAATAAAAAAACGAAAATAAAAAACTGAAACAAGTGGCGGAACTACCAGGGACACAAAGGTTACACGTGCGACCGGGCAAGTGTGACTTTCTCTTCTCTGATTGTTCTCCACCATTGATAGAGCTGTATCTCACCATTTCTCTACAATCTCTGCTCCTTTCTAGAGGCCAAACATTGAGATCTTTATATCTTATGGAGATTGAGATCTTTATATCCTAATAACAGTTACATTTTCAACTAAAATAAAAATGACTGACACCTGTGGGGGGGACTACCAGGGTCACAAAGATCGCACCTGGGCTTGGAGGGAAGGGCCCCGGCCAGATGTCAGGGGGGGCCCTGCATGGTTTCTTGCACCGGGGCCTTGAAGGATCTAGTTACACCTCTGTTCTGGCACACTGCTTTTTATTGTTTCATTCTGGAAAAACATTGAATTTCAAATGATATCTGACCACAGTACTCCATACTCTTCAGCACCCACATATTTTCTCCAGAAATCTCCTTCCTGCTGGATCTCTGACCTCAGTGATCTAACATCAGAGGTATAATTGGAACCTTTAGGGCCCTGGTGCAAAAAAGGGCTCCCCCTGACCTCCCAGGGCCCTCTCCATCAGTATCATGGCCCTTCCCTCCAAGGCCAGGTGCCTTTACTCCCATTCTGCGGCCCTTTATTATTGTCCGGCAGCGGGCCCCCTTCCTTTATAATTGACAACATTTTCAAAAAAATTTCATGGACATCCTTTTTTCACTCTGTGTTCAGCAAGTCATTCTAGGTGGAGAATGACTTGATTAGGGGAGGGGCATACATTTTAAATGGGTGTAATAAAAAAGTATGCAGTGCAGTAAGAAGTATCAGTGCAGAGCTATAGAGGATATGATATGTAACAGCAGGGCAGTCAGTGAGCAGTATGTCAGGGCAGAGCAGTCTTAATAGCATCATGGGCCCCTGGGCAAAGTAATACTCTGGGATCCCTAGAATGGAGACAGCGCAGGTAAACAGACATCAAGTAGGTGGGAGCAGACAAGCAGAGCTTCCCCTTTGGGAGGAGCTCCACATTAACTACATGAACAATCATTCTGTACAGCAAAGAAACAGTGGGAAAAAAAATACATACATATAGTAAAAAAGTTGTCCTGTGCATATATCATATCTGCTAGATTGAGTGCTCCCCTTCCCAGCACTATGGCCTCTCTACACACCAGATATGCCCCCTGCACTCTGACCTCACTACATCCCAGATATCCCCCCCAGCACTCTGACCCCTCTACACCCCAGATAGCCCCCAGCACTCTGACCTCTCTACGCCCCAGATATCCCCCCAGCACTCAGACCCCTCTACATCCCAGATATCCCCCCCCCCAGTATTATGACCCCTCTACACCCTAGATATCCCCCCAGCACTCTAACCCCTCTACACCCCAGATATCCCCCAGCACTATGACCCCCTCTACACGCCAGATATCCCCCCAGCACTCTGACCCCTCTACATCCCAGATATCCCCCAGCACTATGACCCCTCTACACCCCAGATATCCCCCCAACACTCTGACCCCTCTACATCCCAGATATCCCCCCAGAACTCTGACCCCTCTACAGTCTAGATATTCCCCCAGCACTGTTACCATATACCATAAGATACCCCTTGTATTATCACCTCACTAAATGCCTGATACCCCCTATACTGTGGCCTCTCTACAGCCCTGATACCTCTAGCACTATAGTCAGCCAAGATACCCCAAGCATTGCTACCTCCTATACACCCCAGATCCCCCCTCAGCATGGTTTTACCCCATACACCCTTGATATCCCCAGCACCATTATTTCTTCCATGTAGTTCCCCCTTTTCCAATGGAGATACAGTGCATGTAAACTTTTGGCTCTGTGCCCACCTTCAGAATAAGACTCACCTATATCAATCAAGCTGGCAGGACAGGCGGAGGAGGGAGCATCCCTCCGGGCATTCCAAGCGCTTTGGTGCAAACAGTGCTGAACAGGTGGGCTCCCCATGACACCATCTACAATGCTACTTGTGCAGGTGGGCTCTCAGTGCTGCAGACTATGCTGCTCCCACTCCAGCTTTTACCCCGCAGCCTTCGAGTATTCAAGCTGCATGGGGCAGGGTCAAATCATCACTGGCGCTCTATCCCTGCCTCTTTCTGCTGGCAGGGGGGAGGATCTACCAGTACCAGTGTGCTCCAAAGACAGGAACCTACCATTTTCAATGTGCTGTTGGCTAAGGGACTAGCATGGCCTGATAGAGAACTACATGTCCCAGCGTGGCCTGATAGAGAACCACATATCCCAGCATGGCCTGATAGAAAACTACAAGTCCCAGTATGGCCTGATAGAGAACTACAACTACAATCTGATGCCCCCTAAAAATGCCGCCACTGTCCCTCACTGCCCGGTGTACTGCTGGCTGAGACCCGCGGCACTTTATTATTAATAACCCCCAGGCGCTGCTTGGCTCACTGCCCAAACAACTGGTTGCTAGACACAGCCCGCCTGGTGTCTAGCAACCAGTGATGTCATGACGAGGAGGAGAGCGGAGCCCCAGCATTCACAGCGAGCTGTAGGAGAATCTCCTCCTCGCGCCTAAGCTCCGCCCCGACCCCGGGGTTGGGCCTGATGTCTTTTCCTGCTCTGGAAGAAAGGTAGGAGGAATGCTCCCTGCCCCGAAGATGCTCACGGTCACTCGGCTCCCTCCTATACACTACCCCCCTCCAATCATGCTGCTGTACAGTCCCCCCATACTGCCCTCCACTACCCCCCTCCCATCATACTGCCCTCCACTACCCCCCCATCATACTGCCCTCCACTACCCCCTTCCATCATACTGTCCTCCACTGCCACCCCCTCCCATCATCCTGCCCTCCACTACCCCCTTCCCATCATACTGCCCTCCACTGCCACCCCCTCCCATAAAAAAAAACACTATAAAAAATGTAATTGTAAAATAAAATATAATGGTTAAAAAATATTAAAAAAATTAAATAACAAAAATTAAAAACTGTTGACCATGTCCACTGCCCTACTGACAATATCCACTGCCCTACTGACAATATCCACTGCCCTACTGACAATATCCACTGCCCTACTGACAATATCCACTGCCCTACTGACAATATCCACTGATCTACTGACCACGTCCACTACCCTACTGACCATGTCCACTGCCCTACTGACAATATCCACTGCCCTACTGACCACGTCCACTGCCCTACTGACACCGTCCACTGCCCTGCTGACACCTTACACTGCTCTATTGACACCATCCACTGCCCTACTGACACCGTCCACTGCTCTACTGACACCGTCCACTGCCCTACTGACACCATTCACAGTCCACACTGACACCACTGAAGGAACTACAAGCAAAAGTCTCTGTACATAGCTCATTCCAGAACCCTGCACTCTGTACATAACGCACTCCATACACTGCATGCTTTTATCCTTTTTTTAAATGAACGTGCCTTGGTTTTTTATGTATCCATAAGACTCTTGCTTGCGGAACAATAATAAAAGCATTTTTTATAGGTACAAGGCAGCCCGAGATTTGATTAATGATACCCCTTAAGCTCCTCCCACTGCCAGAAGTTTGACCACACCCACCTTTACCTCGGCACGCTACGCAAGGTTATTTCCTTCCAGTGTCCCTCATTCTGAAGTTCAAAAGTTGGGAGGTATGGTTTTGGGTGTTGGGAGGTGGGCATGGTGAAGGAAAAGAAGCCCAGGGTGATGCCCCTCTCCTGGCTCTGGTGGGTCTTGTTTAAGGTGGCAGCGGAGGAGGCGGTGCCCAGCGTCTTGGCCAGCAAAGTTTTCCTGCTGTTAATGTGGTCCCGCACCCCAACATTTGGCTTCAGAGTCTCCCCCCCTCTGCAGGAGCAATGCGTTCCAGCTTCATAACTGAAAACGTCCTGGTTGTGCACTGCTTCCCCTTCCCTCCCAGAAACAAATGGTGGGGAATGTTGGTTGAACGTAGTGTACCCGTGTTCTATCAGATTAGGCAACCGCCAGATTAGGTAACAGAGTTGACGTTCCACGGGTTTGCTAATCTGACAGAACAGCAGCACCAGACATCTTACTACACCCAGCTATGGCTAGAATTTCAGAGTAACTTTAGCAATAAAGTGAGCGTATATAAATAAATATAGTGTATTGACATCTGTGATGCTGTTTCGATGTTTAATTTTGAAAGCCTAAAGCATGGGTGCTCAACCTGCGGCCCTCCAGATGTTATGAAACTACAATTTTCATCATACCTCTGCCTTTGGGAGCTATGCATGTACCTGTTAGCCTTGTAATGCCTCATGGGACTTCTACAGTAGTTCTGCAGCAGCTGGAGGGCCACAGGTGGAACAACCATGCATAGCTCCCAGCTGTCCCTGATTTGGAGGGACTGTCCCTCTGTCCCTCTTTCCTCCTCATTTGTCCCTTATTTTGGTCTCATCTATAGAGTTGTGTATAAACTGCACTTTTTATCGTTCTAAAATAGTTTCCCAGTGCTAAACCTTTCATCCAATTTCTAAATTGCTGCATTTGTAAATTTTAAAAGCCAATATAAAGGAATAGTAATGGTAAAAAAAGCCCTTGTGGGTTTGATTAACTTTTTTTTTTGGTTAAATCTCCTTTAACCACCTCAATACTGGGCACTTACACCCCCTTCCTGCTCAGGCCATTTTTCAGCTTTCAGCTCTGTCGCACTTTGAATGACAATTACGTGGTCATGCTACACTGTAACCATGTGAAATTTCTATCATTTTCTTCACACAATAGAGCTCTTTTGGTGGTATGTAATCACTCCTGGGATTTTGTTTTTGTTTTGTTTTTTAGGAAAAAATAAAAACCAAAAATTTTGAAAAAAAATAAAAAGTTTTTCTTAGTTTCTGTCAGTAAAATGTGGTAAATAAGTAATTTTTCTCCTTCACTGATGTACGCTGATGAGGCAGCACTGATGGGCATTGATAGGCTGCACTGATGGGCACTGATGAGATGGCACTGATGAGAAGGCACGAATATGCCGCACTTATGGGCACTGATGGGTGGCACTGGGCACAGATAGGCATCACTGGTGGGTACAGATAGGTGGCATGGATAGGCAGCACTGATAGGCATTGATGGGCAGCACTGATAACCAGCACTGGCTGGCATCACTTATGATCACTCATTGCTTTCACTTGTGGGCACACATTTCTGCCACTGGTGGCACGTAATTGTAATCAGGGCACTGATGATCAGTGCCTTGATTACATCCCTAGATGTCCTCTGTGAGGACATGCCACTGATCGGCTCGCCTCTCCTCATGCTCTGTCAGTGTGAGGCGAGGAGAGCCGATTACCGGCATCTCCGTGTTTGGACACAGCCGATCACATGGTTAAAGAACCGCGGCCGCTCTTTACACAGATTGGGGTCACGCCGTGTCCTAGCAACATGGAGCGGCCACAGTCGCCACGCTGTGCACCCCCGGGGGCACGCGAGAGTGGTCATTCTGGGAGGCCGTCATATGACATCCACCCAGAAGGAGAGCCACGCCGCCTGTCGTCATTTGGTGACAGGTGGGCGTGAAGAGGTTAAGGGGGTGTGGCAGAGGGCATGTCTTATGCCTACATTCATTTGCTAGGTGTCCCTCATTCCCATCTCAAAATGTTGGGAATTATGCCCATGGCCTGAGCAGCTCGGGGTGTACCAACATGGCCTCCACCATCTTCCTACTGCTGGCATCCAGCTTCTTTCAAAATGCAAAATCAAAACACCATCACAAATGTCAATATACTATATTTATTTATATACGCTCACTTTATTGCTAAGATGACTCTGAAATTCCAGACGTAGCTGGGTGTAGTAAGATGTCCGCTGCCGCCTTCTTCTGACTTCAGGTGTTCCATCAGATGAGCAAATCTGGTAGCAAAGGAACGCATTTGCAGCTGGCAGAAAGTCACTTTTGTTACCTAATCCGATGGGTTTGCTATTCTGACAGAACACCGGTGTTCTGCTGAAAACTGTTCAGATTACCCCTACCCATCAGATGGTGTAACGGACGTAACATTCCGACCAAAAAAATACTTACTGCGCATGCGCTATGTGTTGCAACATGAGTTCAACAGCGCTATGCGTTCCAAACACTTCATGATTTGACGGGTAGCAGTAATCTGATAGATGGGCATTGATTTGGCGGCACTGATAGGCGACATGGATAGGCGGCACTAATGGGTGGAACTGATGGACATTGATGGGCAGCAATGATGGGCATTGATGGGCAGCACCGATAGCCAGCACTGACAGGCATCACTAGTGGGCCCTGATTGCTGGGTTTGGTGGGCACAGATGGGTGTGTTATTGTAATCAGGGCACTGATGATCAATACCCTTATTACATGTTTTGATGTCTCCTGGGGTAAATGCCGCTGATCGGCTCTGCTCTCCACTCACTCTGTCAGTGTGAAGCAATGAGAGATGATAACCGTCATCTCCATGTTTACATGTGACTGGCTGTGATTGGCCGATCACATGGTAAAACAGCCACAGCTCTTCACAGAGATCGGGTCACGCCGTGTCTTAGCAACACGGCGCAGACTCGATCGCTACACTGCCTGTCCCTGTGGGTGCACGAGAGCAGCTGTTCTGGGACGACGTCATATAATGTCATTCCAGAGTGAGAGCCGCACCACCGCAACTCCATCATTTGACAGTTGGCGGGCTGCAAGTGATTCATTTTGAAAGCCTAAAGGTTTAGCACTGAGCAGTGTGGGGTGTACCAACATGGCCTCTGCCATCTTCCTACTGCTGGGTGTACCAACATGGCCTCTGCCACCTTCCTACTGCTGGGTGTACCAAAGAATGACAATTACGCAGTCATGCAACACTGTAACTTTCTTTTGGTGGTATTAAATCACTGCTGGGTTTTTTATTTTTTCCAAAAAAATACAGATATTTTGAAAAAAAAAGTTCTTAGTTTCTGTCAGTAAAGTTTGTAAATAAGTAATTTTTCTCCTTCACTGATGTGCGCTGATGAGGCGGCACTTATGGGCGCTGATTAGGAGGCACTAATGGGCACTGATATGCTGCACTTATGGGCACTGATAGGTTGCACTGATATGTGGCACTGATAGGCAGCACTAATGGGCATTGATGGGTGGCACTGATGGACATTGATGGGCAGCAATGATGGGCAGCACTAATAGCCAGCACTGACAAGCATCACTAATGGGCACTGATTGCTAGCATTGGTGGGCACTGATGGCGTGTTATTGTAATCAGGGCACTGATGATCAGCGCCCTTATTACATGTTTTGATGTCCCCTGGGAGGAAATGCCGCTGATTGGCTCTCCTCTGCACTCACTCTGTCAGTGCGAGGCAATGAGAGACGATTACCGTCATCTCCATGTTTACATGTGGCTGGCTGTGATTGGCCGATCACATGGTAAAAGAGCCATGGCTCTTCACAGAGATCTGTTGTTAGGACACGGTGCAGACTCAATCGCTACACTGCCTGTCCCCGTGGGTGCACGAGAGCAGCTGTTCTGGGACGAAGTCATATAATGTCATTCCAGAGTGAGAGCCGCACCACCGCAACTCCATCATTTGACAGTTGGCGGGCTGCAAGTGATTCATTTTGAAAGCCTAAAGGTTTAGCACTGAGCAGTGTGGGGTGTACCAACATGGCCTCTGCCACCTTCCTACTGCTGGGTGTACCAACATGGCTTCTGCCATCCTCCTACTGCTGGCGTCCAGCTTCTTTCAAAATTAAACTTCCAAACAGCATCACAGATGTCATTATACTATATTTATATATATACGCTCACTGTATTGCTAAAATTACTTCTTCTGACTGCAGGTATTCTGTCAGATGAGCAAACCTGGTAGCAGTGGAACGCATGTGCAGTTGATGGAACGTCAGTTCCCTTACATTATCTGTCGGGTTCACTAATCTGATAGAACACCGGCATGTGCACAGTGCCCTGTGAAACCTCACACTGTTATCTGCGGGCACCTGCGGCAGTGCCGCTGTACCCGATAGTTAAAAACAAAGAAGAGAGCAGCACCATCTAAGCACAACATGATAAAAACATTTTAATATAGGACAGACAATTTTAAACTCACAGGATTGTAGAGATTACAGCGCATGTGAAATGGTATTGGAAGTTCATCTACTCCGGGGGGAAGGCGGTCGGCTCGCAGGTGGAGAGACAGCTGATGTTCCTGGTGACTCCAATCGCTTCCTGGTTCTCAGATTCGGCTCAGGGGCGGCTGAACACATCACTTCCTGGATGCTGAGAGAATGGGGAGGGACGTGCGTTCGGAGCATGCGTGCTCCTTCATCAGGCTATAGTTGAATCCATGTTTGGAGAGGTTTTTATAGTCCATTCAGCCAGGGGATGTTGATGTGGTGCCATGGCAACCACTCATGGGAAGGGCTTCTGATTCCAGCACTGGTGTGTCAGGCTGGATTGGAACGATCAAGGTCATGTGACCAAAGACAAGCTTTTTTTTACATAACAATAGAGATAATACAGGGGTAGAAAAGAAGGAGGGGGGGTTTGATAAAATACTTTTTTATATATAACAAGAAAGAATGAAAAACTCTATGATCTGGAAGCAGCTGAAACAAACACTCCAAACACACGGAGCCCGTCCTAGAATGATCGCGTGGTGACGTCACTAAGTGCCTTTTTCCAGACGCGTTTCATCATACGTGACATTGTCAATGGGGAACCAAAAGTTGTCACCACCCACACTGGATTAAAAACATTCCCAAAAGACAATACTTGTACCAAAGTCTACGCCACATGTGTGCTCCTCCCCACGCTCTCACCATCCAGGAAGTGATTTGTCCAGTTGTCACCTGAGCCGAATCTGAGAACCAGGAAGCACAGGGAGCCACCAGCGTAGCCGGGAACATCAGCTGCCTCTCCACCTGCGCATCCATCGCCTTCCCCCAGGAGTGGATGAACTTCCTATACCATTTCACATGCACTGTATTCTCTACAGTCTTGTGAGTTTATAATCATCTGCCCTGTATTAAAATGTTTTTATCACGCTGCACTTAGATGGCGCTGCTCTCTTCTTTGTTTTTTACAGTCTACAGAGCACCTTCTACATTGTTATGAGCCGGCAGACATCAAGAGTCAGCCCATCTGTGACCATCTACACACCTCTTTCTGCAATTGAACTCTCATGCATGGACTCCCCACTATAGAGAGTGGATCAATCACCCGTTTCTCTCTATTTGAGCTGACAGAGCGCAATATAATAATATCAATATATGTATACAATATTGCTGTCCCGATAGTTGGCAACTATGTTCCTGCTGTCTTGGGGCTCCCCTGCGGTGGTGGAACACCAGGGCCCGGGCGTAAGTGCGACTGCTGTGACCCTGGTAGTTCCCCCGCTGCTTCACATCATCTACTTTATTCTGAATGATCTGTAATATTGGGGGGTTTATTTATTATTTTTACTTTTTTCACTTCTCTGAAATTTTCCCTAACAATGATATATCTGCAGGTCACCATTTTTCTACAATCTCTCCTCCTCTCTAGCCTCTTTCCATCCGGGCCAAATCTGACATTTCACTCGTACATGTTTTTGTTAGAAAATTACTTTGAACCTCCCCCCCAAAAAAAACCACATATACACATATATATATATATATATACACATATATATACACACACACACACACACACACACACACATTTTTTTGTAGAAGAGACCCTAGGGAATAAAATGTTGGGTGTTGCATTTTTTTTAATGTCACACAGTATTTTTAAATGCAAAAAACACTTTCATGAATTAAAAAGATAAAAAACAAAAAAAACTAAAGTTAGGCCAATTGTTTTTATATATTCTGAAAGATGATGTTAAGCCGAGTAAATAGATACCTGATATGTCACCCTTTAAAATTGCGTCTTCCCAGGGAATGGCGGCAAAATACGGTGCTTAAAATTCTCCGTAGGCAATGCTTTAAACGCCTTTACAGGTTACCAGTTTAGAGTTACAGAGAAGGTCTGGTGCTAGAATTATTGCTCTCGCTGACGTTCGCGACATTACCTCACATGTGGTGCGATCACCGTTTACATATGTGTGCTGGAATACCGCATGCGTTCACATTTGTGCATAAGCACGGTGGGATGAGGAGCTTTTATATATTTTTTTTGGATGAACTTTATTGCTATCACAAGGGATGAACAATATCCCTTGTGACAGCACGAGCCAGACAAATCCCCCTTATGGAGAGATCTGGGGTCTACACTATATTACTAAAAGTATTGGGACCCTTGCCTTTACACGCACATGAATTTTAATGGCATCCCAGTCTTAGTCTGTAGGGTTCAATATTGAGTTGGCCAACCCTTTGCAGCTATAACAGCTTCAACTCTTCTGGGAAGGCTGTCCACAAGGTTTAGGAGTGTGTCTATGAGAATGTTTGACCATTCTTCCAGAAGCACATTTGTGAGGTCAGGCACTGATGTTGGATGAGAAGGCCTGGCTCGCAGTCTTCGCTCTAATTCATCCATAAGGTGTTCTATCCAGCTGTGGTCAGGACTCTGTGCAGGCCAGTCAAGTTCCTCCACCCCAAACTCATCCATGTCTGTATGGCCCTTGCTTTGTACACTGGTGCGCAGTCATGTTGGAACAGGAAGGGGCCATCCCCAAATTGTTCCCACAAAGTTGGGAGCATGAAATTGTCCAAAATGTCTTGGTATGCTGATGCCTTAAGGGTTCCCTTAACTGGAACTAAGGAACCAAGCCCAACCCCTGAAAAACAACCACACACCATATACCCCCCTCCACGAAAAGGTTGCACTTGGCACAAAGCAGTCAGGAAAGTACTGTTCTCCTGGCAACCTCCAAACCCAGACAAGTCCATCGGATTGCCAGACAGAGAAGCGTGATTGGTCACGCATCTCCAATGCTCTAGAGTCCAGTGGCAGCATGCGTTACACCACTGCATCCGATGTTTTGCATTGCATTTAGTGATATGAGGCTCGGATGCAGCTGCTTGGCCATGGAAACCCATTCCAAGAAGCTCTCTACGCACTGTTGTTGTGCTAATCTGAAGGCCACACGAAGTTTGGAGGTCTGTAGCTATTGACTCTGCAGTCAGTTAGCCACTTCTGGGTGACCTACCACTTCGTTGCTGACTTGCTGTTGTTCCCAGTTGCTTCCACTTTGTTATAATACCCCTAACCTTTCACAGTGGAATATTTAGTAGCAAGGAAATTTCACAGCAACCTATCACGGTACCACACTTGAATTCACTGAGCTCCTGAGAGCGACCCATTCTTTCACAAATGATTGTAGAAGCTGCAGTGTTGGTCATCTTACTTTAAAAAAGTAATTAGTTAAGTTACAAATGACTTCTCCCAAAAAGTAATTGCGTTAGTAACTCAGTTACTACATTGGAAAAGTAATTAGTTACTCACCAAAGTAACTGACTTTTTTTTTAAGGGGCAGGTCTAGTATTACTGTAAACAAGGGGCGCGTTCCCCCCTGCACGTCTATTTCCCCTCTGTACCCCCCTGCACGTCTGTCCCCCCCCTCACATCTATCTGTTCCCCCTCTGTACCCCACTACACGTCTGTCATCCCCCCCGCAAACATATATCTGTTTCCCCTCTGTACATCTGTCCCCCCAAAACTCACGGATCGGATCGTTCCTCGGATCAGAGTCACGGATCGGATCCTTTTTCGGATCAGCAGATAATAATTGACTTTGGAAAAACCTGTGAAAATTCCACCACCATATAGACCCCACTGTAATATCCACAATCTCCCCACTGTAATATCCACGTCATCTGCCCAACTGTAATATTGGCTGAGTATGGTTGGGTGCGGCTGAGCATGGCTAGGTACGGCTGGGTATCGCCGAGTATGACTGGGTATTACAGAGTATTGCAGAGTATAGCTGGGTATTACCGTGTATGGCAGAGTATGTCTGGGTATTACTGAGTATGGCTAGGTATGGCAGAGTATGGCTGGGTATGGCAGAGTATTGTCAGGGTATTGCAGAGTATTGTCAGGGTATTGCAGAGCATTGGCAGGGTATTGCAGAGGATTAGCAGTGTATTGCAGAGCATTGGCAGGGTATTGGCAGGGTATTGGCAGGGTATTGCAGAGTATTGGCAGGGTATTGCAGAGTATTGGTAGGGTATTGCAGAGCATTGGCAGGGTATTGGCAGGGTACTGCAGAGTATTGCCAGGGAATTGCAGAGTATTGGCAGGGTATGGAGGCCATCCGATTTCTCCCCTCCACTGTACAGATCTGTACACAGAGGGGAAAGAGGAACCGGCGTCATGATGATGACGGTTTGTTTACAAGTGATCGCTCCGTCATTTGACAGAGCGATCACATTGTAAACAGCTGACGGGTGCACCAAGATGGCCACCGCTCCGGAGCTAGGCCAAAGCCGCGGCCTTTCCTAAGACCGAGGCCGCGGAGCACTCCAGATCGTGGCGCATGACGTTCCGTTGAGCCCCTAGTGGCGGTAGATGTAATTGTGGTAACGCCGCCCAAGTAATGGAAACGGCGTTACCATGAGGGGAAGAGTAATCAGTTAGAAGTAACGGCATTAAGTAACGCCGATTAATTTAACTCTGTTACTTACATCACTGAGAAGCCGTCTGCATGTCTAGGTGTGCGATTTTATATACCTGTGGCCATGGAGGTGATTGCAGCACCTGAATCCAATGATTTGGAGGGGTGTCCCAATACTTTTGACAATATAGTGTATATCTCCATAATGGGCAACAGATGACAAAAAAAAAATTATAATGTTTTTTTTTTTTTTTGCCACATCAGTGATTTACCATAGACAAAATTCAGCTTGCCGCTCATTTGCGACTCATTCACAATTTCACATCATCGTGGCATATTTAATTACATAAATTTAAGGATTACTTGTGATCACGTAAGAATTTCATAACATTTGAAAAATACAAAAAGGGAAATAAGCAAAAGTGATAAAATCTCCTAGTGTTCTCATGCACCATGACTATATATGTTATCCTGGCATCTCAAACCTAAATTAAATTTCCCTCCCCCTGCTCCCCCCCAATCCCCCCTGCTCCTCCCCCTCTCAATCCCCACAGGATCACCTCATACACTCAATTCAGCTATAGCCTCCTCCCTCCGCTCTGCAGTTCTGTAACCGTATCCTTCCCAGATTAACGGTCAGAATTATGAAGAGGCCAGCAGAGAAGACCTAAAGAGAAGGAGGGGCCCACCCTTCATGAAACGGGAGAGACACTCTTAAAAAAACTAAATAGGTTAAAGATAAAGAAATAGTAAAGGAGTCACATCCAAAGGAAACGAGACCCCAGACATTCATGAGGAGAGTCAGTTTTCAGTGGCAAAAAGCTAATGCAGCCCGTCTACCTATAGTGGAATCCCCAACTTCCATAGACTAGGCCCCCATAAACTCATGAACTTCTTATTATTGCCCTGTTTGAAAAAGAAGACCCTTTCATTGCCAATTGTCATTTTTATGGTTGTCAGCCAGGTTTCGACTGACGGGCCCGAGTGTGAATGCCATTGTTGAGCAATTAGCTTCCTTGCTTGGAAGAGACATCTAATCACTGGTATTTTAGTAGCATTGGGAATTATAGATTCCTCAGGTATAGTCAGGAGACAAGTCCTGACCGTTGCTTTCAATGTTAGATTAAAAATTCTGTTGATCTGAGCTATAACCTGTGTCCAATATCTAAACAATTTCGGGCACCTCCAAAACATATGGATGAAGTCGCCAGTCAAGCCGCATCTAGAGCAATGATCGTTATTTCTCCAGCCCAATTTGAACATTTTCTTAGGGGTATGATATACCCGATAAAAGAAGAAAAGATGGGAAGCTTTCTGAGAGGGAGAAATCGAGACTCTGGTTCCATAATCGATTATCCGATCCCAGTCAGGGTTGGACAGTGGACCCACGTCATTCTCCCAGCTTTTCCTACTTTTAAGCAAGGCTTCATGATCTAACATTTTATCCCCTAGTCTAGCATACATATAGGAAATCAGTCCCTTAAGCATGTCCTGGAGCATAATTTGTGATAGCACAGGAATCTGAATCCACTGGACCTTTTGAGATCCAAATTGTGTCTGACCTGAAGGCATTTGAAAAACGAACGATTCGACAATGAAAACTCCAATTTTAAACTATTGAATGATTTAATATCTGAGCCCTGAAATATTTGCATTAGTTGATTTATACCTTGGTTCTCCCATTCTCTGCATCTTTCAACTTTGGCTAATTCGACCAAGTTTCTATTATTCCATAACGGGGCCAGTACTGATACCCCTTGGTACCCTAATATATCCTTGGCTGTTTTCCAGAGTTTAACAATCTGGTTAATCGTTGGACAGCTTGTACCGAATGAGTTAGCCTCAAGGGCCTCAATTAGTGTATTGTGTGGGCTTCCTAACATTAACAGACTGTGGCGAGGCGTACCCTTGCTTGATATTCCTACTCCTGCTAGATGCTGCAACTGTGCCGCCAGATAATAGAGTCTAGGACATGGAACCGCCATCCCCCCTCTCCACCGGTAGCTGTAATAACCGTAAACTGATTCTAGGCAGCCCCTTTCTCCATATAAGATCTCTAAACAGAGATTCTATTTTCTTAAACCACCTCAAACCGATCCATATCGGCGAGTTATGAAGAAAATATAAAATTTGGGGGAGCCACACTATCTTGACCAAATTACAACGTCCCGCCATCGATAAGGGGAGGCGGCTCCAAATATCCGCCTTACATTTAAGCTTTAACAGGAGAGGGGCTAAATTATCTTCCAGATACTCCTTTACATCCCTTGCCATCCAAACCCCCAAATACTTCAATTTCTCCACCACCTTCAAATGAAAGCTATCTTGTAATACATTAGTGACCCCACCATCTATCGGAAGTAGTGCAGATTTATCCCAGTTGATAGTCAATCCGGATATTTGGCTGAATTCTCTAATCATTCTCATGGCCGCTTTTAGTGATGTCTGGACCTCACCCAAAAAGAGCAAAATGTCATCGGCAAATAATGCGATCTTTTCCTCCAACTGACCTCTCTTAAATCCCTGAATATCAGGGTTAGCCCTAATAGCAATGGCCAATGGCTCCATTGCCAGAACGAAAAGCAAAGGGGAAAGAGGACAACCCTGCCTTCGTACCTCGCTCCAATTGGAGCACCTCAGAGAACTCATTATTAATTTTTATTTCTGCACTTGGATTAGTATAGAGCATCTTTGTCCATTTGATAAAGGTAGGCCCAAACCCGAATCTACCGAGGGCCTCAAACAAATATTCCCACTCAAGGCAATCGAAGGCCTTGGCTGCATCCAGGGCTAATATGGCCCTGGAGCCTCCATTGTCTGCCGGGATCTGGATATTCAAATGTGCTCTACGTATATTAATACTGGTAGACCTGTTCGGGATAAATCCCGCCTGATTAGGATGAATGAGCTTATGGATACACTTTTTTAACCGTGTTGCCAATATTTTCGCTAGGATCTTTACATCCGTACATAACAGCGAAATCGGACGATATGAAGCAGGATCCATGGGGTCTTTTCCCTCCTTGGGGACAACCACTATGGTAGCTTCCAACATTGAGGAAGGTAGCGTCCCCACTGCCAGAGTTAATGCCTCCAGCAATTCTGGCAACAGAACCTCGCAATATTTCTTATAGACCTCAATAGGTATTCCATCTGGTCCTGGTGATTTTAAGTTGGGCATCTCCGCCACAGCTTTGCGAAGTTCATCAATAGTTATTGGAGCCTCCATTATCATAGAATCTTCCACTGATAAAGTTGGTATGCTTACTTTCCCCATGAAAGCAGCAATCGTTCCCCCACTCCCCCCCCTCTGATATTTATATAAAGAGCAATGGTAATGGTAGAATATACTTTTAATAATAGTGGGTTCAGAAGTAATTTCCCCCTGTGAAGTCCTAACCGCTAATACCATTGGAGGGGCAGTATTTGTTTAAAAAAAATAGAGACAATAAACGGCCCACTTTTTTTCCCTCCCCAAAATGTATTTATCTCTGAAATATACGTCTGTTATCTATCTTTCCTTCAAAATATTTTATTTTATAGTAAAGGCACTTACATACGTATAACAGTACATAAACTAACTGCAGCAGGGAGGGCCTGCTGTCACAATGTAAGTAATGAAAACAGGAGACATTAGTGAAAGACAGACAATATCAAAAGGGTACAGTCGGCATGCCCTTCCTCAACGAGGGGCTACATGAAAAAGAGGTAAACGGAGGGTGACCCCCCCGGGAGAGCCCACCAAATAGAACTATTAGGGGTAGCTCCCAGGAGCCCCCATCCCGACACCCCTAATAGGGAACTTGCTGTGCCAGGATGGGGGAGTATCCTCCCAGGCCCCTCCCTCTCAGAGGGATAAAGCAGTTGGAGGACCGTCTGCAGTGGGTACCGCAACATTAAATTGGACTGTATGGTGAACCTGTCAATTACAGCTCTGTTGAGCAAACCAAAAACTTAGAACGACTAGAAGGACAGAGAAAAGAAAAGAGGAGGAGAAGAGGAGAACAGAGGGGTAAGGGGAGGTAAGCTATGTCCTGAAAGGGTGGAAGGTTATAGCGGGGGAATGTTTCGCATTCAATGAAAGAGAGGGCGCTTTAGGGGTGAGGTCTGGTCACTAGGGGAGAGCCTGGGGGTACCCCAGGCAGCAGAGAGATTCCCATGTAACGGGCCCAAGGGTCCCACACCTTTCGGAATTTAGGTGTGGTGTCTGACAGAATACCTGACAGTTTTTCTTGGGACATTATCCACGATATCTTCCTCTTAACTGCGAGGAAGGAGGGTTTGGGTTGCTTCCATGCGGAGGCAATCGCAATTTTGGCTCCTAATAGGATAAAATAAGTTAGTTTCTGAATGTTACCAGACATCAAAGGAACAGGGGTATTGAGTAACGCAACCTCTGGAGTTCTCGGAACCCGGCAGCCTGTGACTAAGTAAATCAAGTTGAAGATTTTAGTCCAGAACGAACGAAGTCTAGGGCATTCCCACCAGATGTGGATCATGGAGCCACGAAGTTGGCACCCCCTGAAACATAAGGGGTTAGCCGTGGGATATATTTTGGCTAGCCTGACTGGAGTGAGGTACCACCTGGTTATCAATTTGATGCTAGCCTCCATTAGTGAGGTGTTCTGGATCCCACGAAAGGATCTGGCTAGGGCCAGCTGCCAGGTTTCGAGACTGCCAGTGGTCTGGAGATCAGATTCCCAAGCCGTCATATAGGGGGATTTGCCCGTTGGGGAAGTGAGAGCCGCGTAGATCACTGAAATACCACCCCTCTGCTCCCCGATCCTGCCACACCAGGCTTCATATTCAGTAAAGGGAGGAGGAAGAGGTTTGTTTTTCCAAAGTGAGTTCAAGAAGTGAGATATTTGTTGGAAGCGGAACCTCTCTGTGTCTGGTAGCTCTAAGTGTTCGATACAATAAGCTAGGGAAATCGGACCCCTGGAATTGAAAAAGTGACCTATCCGGTATAGTCCCTTGTCCAACCACCATCTGAATGCCTCAATGTTCAGACCAGGGGGGAAGTCATGATTACGGAACATGTGAGCAAGGGGTCTTAAAGTGGAGACTAGGGAAGGCTCTTTGCGAAGACCGTCCCATAGGGCGCAGGAGTGAGATAGGGATGGGGACATGATGGGCGGCCTGGCTTTGGGCGGGCACCATAATAGAAAATCTAGTGTAAAGGAGGGTACCGAACAGCGTTCTATGGACTGCCAATCCGGTTTCTCATATTTGGAGTAGATCGAGGAGAGTTGGGCTAGGCGAGCTGCAAGGTAGTATTTGTGGAGGTTAGGCAGACCCAACCCCCCCCTGCGTCTGTGCAGGAAGAGCGTGTTTTGCGGTAGACGGTATCCCTTATTACCCCAGATATATTTCAGTATTTTGCTTTGTAGAGAGCAAAGGTGGTCCTTCCTAACTGGTATTGGCAGAGCTCGAAAATAGTAGAGGATTTTGGGGAGAAGGGTCATTTTTATGGAGTTAATCCGGCCAAGCCAGGATAGTTCGTGTTTAGACCATGAGGAGAGATCAGTTTCCAGCTGTCTGTATAATTTGGGGTAATTGTGGGCATACAACATCTCTATTTTAGGTGTAAGGGAGATACCCAAGTATTGGATGGCAGTGTCACTCCATTGGAACGGAAAGGATTGTTTGAGTGAGAGGACTTGGTGGGTGGGGAGAGAAATATTCAACGCCACAGACTTGGAGTAATTAACCCTCAAGCCTGAGACCTTGGCAAAGTCGTCCAATACCCGGGATAAGTTGGGCAGGGTTGTGAGGGGGGAAGTGAGGAACAACAGTATGTCGTCCGCGAAGAGTCCACATTTGTGCGTTTGACTACCGCATTGGACACCTCCAATGTCCATATTGTGGCGGACTGCGATCGCCAGTGTTTCAATGGCTATTGCAAATATGAGGGGGGACAGGGGGCACCCCTGTCTGGTCCCCCTGGTGATGGGAATTGGCTCAGAGAGGTATCCCTGCATTCGAATTTGGGCCCTCGGCTGGGAGTATAAGGCCCGTAATAAGCCCAGGAAGCGAGCCCCAAATCCCCACCTGTCAAAGAGCTGGAAGATGTACTGCCATGAGACCGAGTCGAAAGCCTTCTGAATATCTAAGGAAAGGAGGAAGCCAGATTGTCCGGGTCCCCCTTCCCAATTAGACTGCAAAATGGAGATAATATCAATCGCCCTCCGAATTTGATCAGGTCCCTGTCTGCCGGGGATAAAACCAACTTGGTCCTTGTGGACGTAGCGTCCGATAAAGGAGGCCAACCTATTGGCCATAACTTTCGTGAGAATTTTGAGATCATTATTAATAAGGGAAATCGGTCTGTAGTTGCTGACATCTTCCAAGTTCTTGCCAGGTTTGGGGATGACCGTGATATACGCCGTGTTAAGGTGGGGATCCAGGGGGTCTCCCTTAGCTTTATGATTACCGAGATTGGCCAGGTGAGGGGCTAGCGTGTTGGCAAAGGCTTTATAGTAAGGGATCGAAAGACCGTCGGGTCCAGGGGCGGAGCTTTTTTTAAGAGCCTTTATGACTTCCAGTATCTCCTCTGCCTGGAAGGGGGCTTCCATAACTTGTTTGTGAACGTCCGATAAGGCCGGGATGGGCAGTCCCTCCAAAAACTTTGGAAGGAGGTTATCTTTGGGAGGTGGGGAGCTACTGTAGAGAGAGGTGTAAAAGTTCTGAAAGGCATTCAGAACTGTGACCGGATTAGACGTGGGCGGGAGTCCTGCACTTCTGATCCGAGGGAGGGTGCTCAGCTTGGTTCTAGGGGAGAGTCTATTAGCCAGGAGTGTGCCTATTTTGTCCGCCTGTGAGTAAAATTTGTGGCCAGACCACCTAACCGATTTTTCAGCTTTCGTGGTGAGGGCGAGATTGAGTTCTAAGCGAGTCTTGTCTAGTATGGAGGTGGGGGTGCGGAGGGGGTCCTTTTTGTGAAGAGCCCTGAGTTTAGAGTATTCCTCTTCTAGCTTCAGGATGGTTGATTGCCTTTCCCGTTTTATTTGAGAACCTAATTGCATGAATTTTCCCCTAATATATGCTTTGTGCGCCGCCCACAGGGTTTCGGGGGAGACATCAGGAGTCGCATTTATAGAGAAATATTCCTGCAATGCTTTGTCGAGATCCATAACTCGTGATGGCTCCGAAAGGAGGGATTCATTTAACCTCCAATGCCTAGGGTGTCTCCCACTCGAACCCCCCAGGGCCGTCACAATAACCAGTGAGTGATCCGAGATCACTGTGTCAGTGATGGAGGCTTTGAGCATCCTGGGAAGGAGCGAGGAGGGGACAAGTATGTGGTCTATGCGTGCATATGATTGGTGAGGCGCGGAGAAGTGAGTGTAGTCTCTCTTTGTGGGGTTTAATTCCCGCCAGACATCGGATAACCCATGAGCGTGCAGCAATTTGGCGATCCGTAAGCTTGCCTTCGTGGGCCTGGTTAAGCGGGAATGTGAGGGGGAGGATTTATCAAGTCCTTGATCAAAGGCGACGTTAGAGTCCCCTCCGACAATAACCGTTCCCTCTAAAAGAGGTGCTAAGGTGCGCAGCAGGGATTCGAAGAATTTGGCCTGACCCGTGTTCGGGGCGTAGTAGGAGACCAAGGAGTAAAGTTGGTCCCCCACAGTGCCCTTTACAAGTAAATAAAGGAAAAAAAGCAAAGGAAGAGGCGCCTCTGGGTGTAGAGATAACAAACACTTTAATTAAAAAAACGCATATATTTCAGGCAACTCACATTTTGGATGTGGTCTATGAGCATTCAGTCACTTTAAAAGCTGAGCATGGCTGTGGTCATCTAGTAGTCCATCACGCTGAGGCACTGTAGCCGCTAGTGGCCAGGAAGTGGCACAGACGCGGAGAGCGATGACATCATGAGGTGGGTGCGACCGGTTTCGTGAGCGTACAGGCTGAGGTTGTTTGACAGCCGCGCTCCTTCATCAAGCAAAACTTTTGCTTGATGAAGGAGCGCGGCTGTCAAACAACCTCAGCCTGTACGCTCACGAAACCGGTCGCACCCACCTCATGATGTCATCGCTCTCCGCGTCTGTGCCACTTCCTGGCCACTAGCGGCTACAGTGCCTCAGCGTGATGGACTACTAGATGACCACAGCCATGCTCAGCTTTTAAAGTGACTGAATGCTCATAGACCACATCCAAAATGTGAGTTGCCTGAAATATATGCGTTTTTTTAATTAAAGTGTTTGTTATCTCTACACCCAGAGGCGCCTCTTCCTTTGCTTTTTTTAACAGACTTTGGAACATGGTTTCTGTCCTTCACTGATGGCAGCCCTGGATATGGAGCTCCTGGTTTTAAATGCTTTCCTTTGTTCTACTGGACAGTAGCTTTTATATTTATAACCATACGGACTTTTTCATAATATGGACTCTCATTCATTTAATTGGATCTTTGGTTTCAATTGGTGAGAGACTGGTGGACATTGGAAAAAAAAAATTTTGACCCTGTTTTTGCGCATTTACTTGTGTATTGTACTTTACAAGTAAATACCTGCCCTCCGGATCCGCTTTTTCAAAACTTTTGTTGAATTTGCATGTTTTGGCAATCAAAATGGCTACCCCCCTGGTCTTGGATTCCGCGTTGGCTAAGAAGAACTGAGGGAAGTGGGCATGTAGGAACTTGGGACTATACCGGATAGGAAGGTGGGTTTCCTGAAGTAGAATTATATCTAGTTTCAGGGATTTGTAGTAATCAAGGGCTTTTCTCCGTTTGATGGGGGAATTAAGACCCTGAATGTTATGGGAGGCTATCTTGAGCCTAGCAGCCTGTGGATCAGCCATGGAGCAGAGGGGGAGCCCAGCATCTGAAAGCGACCTCACTTACCCAATCCATAGCGGGGTTCTCGGTAAGGGCATTGGGATCGGTGGCCCGAGGTTGTCTCCCAGGATACCATGTCGACTGGGTTGGCTCAGCCCAACCTGAGGAGAAAAAAAATAGTGTCATGTAAACATTCAACGGGGGTAGCTTACCATCAAGGGGGGAGAGAGGGGGAGAAAGGGCAAGGAAAGAAAGGGTTCCTGAGAAGAGAAAGAGGAGATCAGGGCAGGAGACACCCCCCGAAATCCCAAGAAAAAACAATGAAGACAACCGACCCATAAGGTCAGAAGTCCCGACCCTCAGACGCCTGGGATAGGCCGAGGGAGGGAGAGTTACACATGTGGTCCCTCGCGGAACTGGGGACCCCTAGTCGGGTAACTACCCGAGCTGTGAAATCAACTTTAAATAGCAATAACATATAAGCAGCAATATACAAAAAAAGGAATTTTTCTTGAGGCACGGCTAAACATAATGTCTAGAAGACACTGGGGCTAAACAATGGATGCTGTTCTTTAGGCATAAGGTAGGATGGTATATCCAGGGGGGGTGCTGTGGAATGCAGCCCCCTGGGAAATCCTCAAAGCAACCTCAGGGCCCATTTCGAGGGAATGTAAAAAAATATGAGGGGTTACGGGCAGTCCAGTAGGTGGACGAAGTACTGCATAGCGTCCCGGAATATTGGAGGCAATGGGGAGAAGGGTAGCACAAGGGTAGCACAAGTCCTAGGCAAGGGGAGGGCAAAAAGGGTTGGAGGGCCAAACTTTCAATGTTTGGGGAGCAGTCCTCCGGCCCTCTCCAGGACCTCGGACGGTCAGTCACAGAATGGAGAGTCTGAAAATGGGACTGGAAGTTGCTCAGGTGGGTGCATTATCCTTGACCTTCTTGGCTCTTCCGGAGGTCCACAACGGGGATTGTGGGCTGTTAGGAGTGGGTCGTTTGTTGGATCCTTGGCTAGGGTTAGAAGTGTCCATGTCAGCTTCTTGAGAAATGATTTTCAGCCTGGTGAGGAGCTTTTCCCCCTCGGGGAAAGTGGAGAAGGCAAAAGACTTCCCTTTGTCCGTGAACCTGACCGCAAATGGGAATGCCCATTTGTATTTTATGTCTTTTTGTGACATTGCAAGCAAGAGGGGTTTTAGAGCTCTCCGTCTCTGTATAGTGGAGGGGGAGAGGTCCGCAAAGATCTGAACCTGGTGACCCTGGTAATTGACGTGTTGCAGGGATCTGGCTCTCTTCATAACTTCTTCTTTCACCGAGAAGTGATGTGGCTTGGCCAGAACATCTCGCGGGGTGCCATCCTTCCTAGGGGGGCCGAGGGTTCTATGGACCCGGTCAAGTTCAAGCTTAGTAGCTGGGATGTCAGGGATTAGCTGTTGAATGAGGTCTTGCACCGCCCTGGACACATCAGTTATTGATTCTGGAAGCCCGCGAATTCTGACGTTATATCTGCGTGACCTATTTTCGAGGTCATCTATACGGGCCATGGCTATGTCCAATTGCTCCTGTACTGAGTAAATGTGCCTGGAGTTTTGGATGGATCTGGCTATGGTATCCTCCATTTTATGTTCGATCGTTTCGATCCGGGAGCCTAGGTTAATAAAATCAGCTTTCAATTCCCCCGTGATTTGCAAGGCAGTTTGGGAGAGGCCCCTCTCTAATAGTTCAGAGAATTTGCCAAACAGGGCATCCATGTGGGAGACTGGGTCTGCATGAGCAGCCTCGTGGGGGGCCATGGCGGCCTGGGTAACCCTGTAGGTCCCCGCTGGGGAGGGGGAGAACTCCTGGATGGTGCGTTCCAGCAGAGAGACCGTGGAGGCCGGGGACGATGTGGCTTCCTTGGGGAGACCCCTGGGGTTGCCTGGGGTGGCGTGGAGAGGAGGAAAGTCTGTATCTGACCTGAAATCCACTGTGCCTGCGGATCTGTGATCCTGAGATGGGAGCTGTGCTGCGGTGGCCATCTTGGATTTCTCCCTCACGTCCAACGAAGCGAACAGCGGGCCCAGATTGCGTTTAGCCAGTCCACCGGTCATTCAGAAATGTGCCCCAACACTTCGGGAGTCCGCCCCAATAGCTCGGGAAGCGGAAGGGTAGCCGTGTCGTGCGGTAGGGGTTCCGTCGTTCCGCGAGGTAGCGGAGCTTTAGATGATCGCGGCCATCTTGGAAGCCTCGCGCATGCGCACTCGTCTGTTATCTATCTTTCTCCTAATGGTCATTTTATACTCTTGCTGCTTTTCTAGCCATATCTTCTGAGTGAGTGGAGTTGGATTGACAATATACTGCTGCTCTGCCCCTTGCACAATCTTCCTAGCCTCCTCCTCCCGGTTCTTCATCTCAGCTCTGTATCCAGCAATTTGCTGGATAAAGAGGCCCCTTAAAAAAGCTTTTAATGAATCCCAAACCGCTCCCGCCGATGCAGTACCCGCGTTAATATGAATAAAATGTTTCAATTCAGATGTTAATCGCTCTGGATAATCCAAAATCTCTAACCACGAAGGGTCAATTTTCCATTGCCCAGAATACTGCTTTTTCCCCACTATATCTGTGGTCCTAACACTAAAATATGAGTGTCCCCATTTGCAAACGCATGCGTAAGCCAGAGCCTCCTCAAGGCATTAGGTATTAGGACCACAGATACCAGGGTGCCTTGACGAGGCCCTGTGGCTTACGCATGCGTTTGCAAATGCGTGCGGACTAAACCCCTGTTTTTAACTTACTGTTAGACAGGTTAATTTGGTTGTCTGCGAGCTGGTGGTAAGTAGGCTTGGGTTTTTCCTGGCTATTCCCCAGGCCTTGTTGTTATTACATTTACTTTACAATTTGGTACAAGAGGAATCAGAGGGCCCTGCTCATTAGAGCTTACAATCTAATAAAAGAAAGGTCAGTTGATACAAAAGTTAATAGCTGTGGGGGATGAGCTGATGGAGGAAGTAAAACAGTGTATTAGTTAGAAGCAGGATAGGCTTCTTTAAGGCCCCTTTCACACTGGGGAGGTGCGGGCATCGGCGGTAAAGCGGCGCTATTTTTAGTGCCGCTTTACCGTCGCTCTAGCGGCGCTATTCAGCCGTTAGCGGGGCGTTTTTAACCATCGCTATTCAGCCGCTAGCAGTCGAAAAAGGGTTAAAAGCGAATGCAAAGCGCCGCTGTCCCATTGATTTCAATGGGTAGGAGCGATTTAGGAGCGGTATATACACCACTCTTTCACCACTTCAAAGATGCAGCTAGCAGGACTTTTTTTACTGTCCTGCCAGCGCACTGCTCCAGTGTAAAAGCCCTCCGGGCTTTTATATTTAGCGCTGTAGCGCCTGAATAACGCCTCAGTGTGAAAGGGGCCTAAAGAGAAGGGTTTTCAGGGATCGTCTAAAGACGGATAGATTAGGGGACAGTTGGACAGATTGGGGTAGGGCGTTCCAAAGGATAGGAGAAGCTCTGGAGGAATCCTGGAGGCGATCATGGGAGGAGGTGAAAAGGGAGCTAGAGAGCAGGATATCTTGGGAAGATGGAAGACAGCGGCTTGGTTGGTATTTTGGGACTAGGTTAGTGATGTAGCTGGGGGTAGAGTTATGGATGGCTTTGTAAATTATTGTTAGTACTTTAAATTTGATTTGTTGGGTGAGTGGAAGCCAGTGGAGGGATTGGCAGAGAGGGGTGGAAGACACTGAATGGTTGGTAAGGTGTATGAGTCTTGCAGCAGCATTCATTATGGTCTGAAGGGGGGATAGTCAATGTAAAGGTAATCCAATGAGGAGGTAGTTGCAGTAGTCGAGGTGAGAGAGATAACCAGGGATTGGATGTGGACTTGAAAGAACAGTTCAGAGTCTACGGTTACACCTAGCACCCTGGCATGTGGGGACAGACTGATAGATGTGCCAATGATCTTGACAGAGAAGTCAGGGGAAGAGGCACGTGGGGGAGGAAATATTAAGAGCTTGTGATTCTCAGCTACATTTTCTGTTCTTATAGAGTCTTATAGAGACTATGCTATGCAGCCACATGTTACCCTGACTGACTCTCAGAGACATTACTGTGAAGAGTCCACGTTTGTGCAGCTTTTATTATTCTGAGTGTATGCATGCTCTTTGCCATTATAAACCTGTTTTGCATTATTATTTCAAACTTTGCACCTGTTTAGTAAACTGCATGTTACAGCTACAACCCTGTCTGATCATTTGGCCTATTACCTATTGCCTACCTCACAGCCAAATAGTAATTTGGTACTCATTTACTTTATGTGAGCATGCTTCATTTCCAAGATAATTGTCATTGTGCCCTGCCACACTTGTGATCCACACTGTATTGCCAGAGGGGGATTGATATTCAAAGCCTATCCTTCCCATGACACATTCATGCCTCTAGGCTGCTTATATGACTGAACATGCATCACCCCACTAGTGACATCCTCTTCCAATAGGACTACCCCCCCCCCCCCCCCAGCCAGATTGCTGGAATGCAGGGGATTGTGGAAAGCTATTTTTAAGTGCATCTTTAGTTGAAACAGCTTTTCTAGTTTTTGATAGGGTAGGGAAGGGTTAATGCAGTAATAATTCCAAATACAAAAATGTATTGTGTTGTAGTTTACCAACTCTTAGGTGTGATGGCTGTGTTGGTTTTCTTTTTTTATCCTTTATTCTCACTTGATAATCCAGCCAATAGGTCTGTTAAGTCTGTTATTGTTGAACTTTCTTTAGCAGACCAAGCTGTCCAGATAAAGTGGCAGTTAGAGGGATGAGACAAACTATTTGATATTGACAGGGGTGAGTACAATGATTAGGTTTTAGTCCTATAACCTCCTAAGACCCGCGCTATAGCCAAATGACGGCTACAGCACAGATCTACATTGCCTGGACTACGTCTATTGACGTCATCCCCTTTCCTGTCTCCCCGCGTGCTTCCGCGAGCACGCATCGGGGAAAATCTGTGTTGGCCGTGTCCCCATGGACACAGTCAATCACAGATCGCTGTAAACAGCCAATCACAGCGGCCATTTACAGCGCGATCGCTGCCTCCAATGAGAGATAATCTCAAATGTAAACATGTGAGATCATCTCTCATTGCCGAATCTGTCTCCTCACAGAGAGACAGCGTGTGAGGAGAGAGATTCTGTGAGTTGTGCCCAAACAGTGCCCAGTACCTATCTAGTGCCATCTGCGCCCACCTGTGCCCACTTGTGCCATCAGTGCACCATCTGTGCACCGTCAGTGCCCATCTGTACATCGCCAGCGCCCACCTGTGCCCATCTGTGCCATCAGTGCACCATCTGTGCACCGTCAGTGCCCATCTGTGCCCACCAGTGGCAATCAGTGGCAATCAGTGCATGTCTGCAATCGGTGCCCATCTGTACCAATTGATGCCCATCTGCCGCCTCATCAGTGCACATCTGTGCAATAAATCAGTGCTCATCTGTGCCACCTCAGCAGTGCCCATCTGTGCTGCCTCAGCAGTGCCCATCTGCCACCTCATCAGTGCACATCTGTGCAATAAATCAGTGCACATCTGTGCCGCCTCAACAGTGCCCATTTGTGCCACCTCAACAGCGCCCATTTGTGCCACCTCAACAGTGCACATCTGTACAATCAGTACACATCTGTGAAATAAATCAGTGCACATCTGTGCTGACTCATCAGTGCCCATCTGTGCCACCTCATCAGTGCATATCAGTGCCCATCTGTGCCACCTCATCAGTGCCCATCTGTGCCACCTCAGAGCATATCTGTGCCCACCTGTGCCACCTCTGTGCTGCTTCATCAGTACACATCTGTGCCGCCTCATCAGTGCACATCTGTGAAGCCTCATCAGTGCACATCTGTGCGATCAGTGCCCATCTGTGCTGCTTCATTAGTGCACATCAGAGCCATCAATCAATGCAAATCAGTGCCACCTCATCAGTGCCCATCAGTGCATGTTTAGCACACACCTGTGCAGTCTCATCACCACCAGCACCCAACTATGTCTAAAAGAGTATTTTCCGCCGAGGAGGCGTATTAAATTCTTTCCACGGCTGACGAGAGCAACAGGGAGCTCTCTTCTTCAGATTCCCTTTAAAATTTGGATACTGAAGCCGACATAAATTATGAGCCAGTCCTCGGTAGTGAAACACTGACTGAATCCGAGGAGGAAGATATCCGGCCCATCATACAAAGGCGTTCTAGTGAGGCAGTGGCGTCCACCAGCACCGAAGTGCCATCCACCAGCACCGAAGTGCAATCCACCAGCACCGCAGTGCCTCGGCAAGAAAGGCCAAGTACCAGTGAGGTGTCATCTCAGCCCCAAAGGGTTAGGACCCATGCTGGCCTTCCCTATGCCCTTCAGAACCCCTTGTGGCTTCCTCCTAATTCAGGAGAGGCCAATGTTCCCCCTTTCACTGTCCAGCCAGGAGTCCAGGTGGACACAGAGAATTTTACCCCAATACATTTTTTTAATTTAATTTTTACGGAGGACATGTTGGCGTCAATTGTGGCCCAGTGCAACCTGTATGCACAACAATTTATTTTGCAAAATCCAACATCTTATTATGCCCGTCCCTATGAATTGAGAAACCTAACCGTGGAGGAGTTCAAGGTTTTTTTAAGCTTCACATTTAACATGGGACTCAACAAAAAAAATCAATTTCGTACCTATTGGTCAACCCACCCCCTCCACCACACACCGCTCTTCTCCGCGGTAATGCCAAGAACCAGGTATCTGATGATCATGAGGTTCCTACATTTCAGTGACAATACCCAGTGCCCTCCACAAAATGACCCAAATTACGACAGGCTTTACAAAATCCGTCCAATGCTTAATTATTTTTCAGAAACATTCCACAAATTGTTTACCCCGGACCAACACATATGTGTGGATGAGTCCCTTATTAAATTTAGTGGCAGGATAAAAATTAAGCAATTTATCCCCAGCAAAAGGGCCCGCTATGGGGTAAGAGATCTACAAATTATGCAACCGAGCCACAGGGTACACATATTCATTCATAGTGTACGAAGGGAAGGACACCCAGCTGCAGTCCCCTAATTGTCCAGACTACTTGGGATCCAGCGGGAAAGTTGTTTGGGACCTCATATACCCCCTATTGGATAAAGGCTACCACCTGTATGTAGACAACTTCTACACATCTCTGCCCCTGTTCCACAACCTTGACCGAAAGAATATGCCAGCATGTGGCACTGTAAAAAGGAATCGCTAGGGCTTTCCTCAAAGTCTTGTGAATAAGAAGTTGAGAAAAGGAGAAAACGGCAAGTCTGCGAAACCAGGAGATTCTGGCAGTGAAGTGGAGGGATAGAAGGGATGTATATATGTTGTCTTCTATCCACAATGATACGTTCGTGGAAATCCCCAGAAGGAATGGCCCCATAAAAAAAACAAAATGCATTTCTGAATATAATTTGTTCATGGGGGGAGTCGACTTCAATGACCAAATGATGGAACCATATCTTGCCACAAGACATACCATTGGTATAAAAAAGTAGCAATTTTTTTTTTTCAATTGGCCATATACAATTCCTATGTCATTTACTGCAACTCCACCCAAAACCCCAAACGCTTCTTTGGCTACCAGGAGGAAGTTTTCACTGCCCTTATTTTCCCAAACGGCCCACCAGAAAATATCCGATCAGATGTTGTTAGTCGACTCTCCGAGTGCCACTTTCCCAATAAAATCCCTCCTAAACCAACAGGCCAAAGACGTCAAAAAAGATGTAAGGTGTGTACCAGAGCAGGAGTCAGAAGAGACACATCTTATTATTGTGCACAATGTCCTTCCCAACCAGGCCTCTGCGTAGGTGACTGTTTTCGCCGTTACCATACTTCAATACATTTTTAGTGAAGTATGGTAAACATAATCCACAGTTGCTGCCTTCATACACCTTCACACCCCTTATGCCACTGCCTGCTCTGTAACTGACCCTGGCTTGTTACTCGACCACTCTTATGTCTGCCGATTCTGTACATACCGCTGCCTGATCTGGAACTGACCTTGGACTGTTTGACCATGATATTTGCCTGCCTCTTGGACTGATCTTGTATTCTGCAACTGGACTAGTGGGATTCAACACAGGGTCTCACATATGTGAGGGGCTCCAGTATAGTTTTTCTGGATGAAGAAAACAATTTTCTTTGTTTTCTTATTCCTAGATTAGGGTCTGGAGACTCGGAGGCTTCAAAGAGATTTGGGTGGGAGAAGCCTCTACCCCTATCCCCATTCTGTCCTGAACAAGGTTCTACTTCTGTCTGCTGCCTGTAGGACGTACAGCCGTCATGCCGCACTGACCACACCACATGGACCTGTCTACTACAAGGATAAATATTTTTGGCACTGCTGACAATATCTCTGCACTGACCCTGGACTGTATATGGACACTATCCCTGCCTGCTGCCTGAAAAATTGTGTTCTCTGTTGCTGACCAAGTCCCTGCCTGCTGCCTGGACCAGTGCTATCCTCCTGTGGACAACTTCGCTTCTAACACCACAGGTAATCTTTTCTTTACCCTTTGCTCAGCATAATGTATTTGGGGTGTAATTCTTGGTATGTGCATGCTATGTGTCCCTGGAACGCCTGACGGTGTTCCTTGCATGTTGTGCCTCTGTATGTGGCCAGGCTGTGTAAACGTCTCACACATGTGGTATTGCCATACTCAGGAAGAGTAGTAGAATGTATTTTGGGAGGTATTTTGGGGTGTCACTATGTAAATGCTATGTGTTGGAAATATCTTATAAACGGACAACTTTGTATAAAAAAAAATGCGTTTTCATTTTTTTCCACATTTTCCAAAAACTTCTGGAAAAAAATTAATCATTCAAAAGACTCATTATGCATCATAGAGTATACGTTGGGGTGTTAGCTTTCCAAAATGGGGTAATTTTCTGGACTTTTCCATTGTCCTGGTGCTCCAGAGCCTTCAAAACTGTAACAGGTGATTGAGAAATGAAATGTGTAATTTCTGCTCCTCGAATGCCTGAAGCTGCTACTTCAATGTTAGGCCTCTGTATGTGGTCAGGCTGTGTAAAATTCTCACACATATGGTATCGTTATACTCAGGAGGAGTAGCAGAATGTATTTTGGGGTGTTATTTGTGGTATGCACATTCCGTGTGAGAGAAATAAGCTATTACATTGACAATTTTGTGAAAAAAAAAATTAAATAAAATCTTAATTTTGCAAAGAATTGTGGGAAAAAATTACAACTTCAAATAACTCACCATGCCTCTTACTAAATACATTGGAATGTCTACTTTTCAAAAAGGGGTCATTTAGGGGGCATTTGTACTTTCCTGGCTTGTTAGGGTCTCAAGAATTTAGATTAGAATTAAGGCCTTAATACATCAGATGTGATCTTTTTTTATGATTTGCAAAAAATTTATAAATTTCACACAGATCACATAATATGCAATAATTTGAGATATTTTTACCAAAGATGTGTAGCAGTATAAATTCTGGCCAAAATTTATGAAGAAAAATTGCAAAATTTTATCACAGAAACGAAGAAAAATTCATTTTTGTTCAAAATTTTCAGTCTTTTTTCATTTATAGCGCAGAAGAAAAAAACCCAGAGGTGATCAAATACCACCAAAAGAAAGCTCTATTTGTATGAAGAAAAGGACAAAAAACTCATTTTGGTACAGTGTTGCATGACTGAGTAATTGTCATTCAAAGTGTGAGAGCACTGAAAGCTGAAAAATGGTCTGGGCAGGAGGGGGGTTTAAGTGCCCAGTAAGCAAGTGGTTAAGCAAAAGGAAAACATTGTTGCAGTAACTCCCTACAATCTGCTTGATCATATAAGACCGGCCATAGACTGAGTCAACATCTTTCCTGCAACCTGCGGAGCCATTGTGTTCTCCTCGCAGAGATGTGGGGGATGCCGTCCCCACCAGGAGAACGCCACACCAAGTCTGGATAACTGTTTCATTTTGTAAGAAGACCAGGATCTTGAAACGCACTACAAAATGCAGGTTCAGGGGCCATTATTTTCAATGGCACCTAAAACACAGAGCGGTTTTGCTGCGATTGTCACACAATTTATTGCTTGGAAATCGCAGCAAAACACATTGCATGAAGCCTGTCTCCCAAAAAGGAGCAGGCAAAACCGTGCTCTAGGTGCCATTTAAAATAATAGCACCTGAACCTGTGTTTTGCGATACTAGTACGTTTTGAGAATCGCAGCAATTCCGCCCGAGATCCCAAAACGGCAAGTGTGAATGGAGCCTTACTGAGTCCACTTAACCCCTTCAGATCCGATCTACTTTGCCTAGAGTACGTCTAGTGACCTCCTCCCGTTTGCACGCTCACCACGCCCCCCTGAAGGACACGCTCCACATGTTGTATGACCGCGCAATTGTCGTTCAAGAGTGACAGCGCTGAAAGCTGGAAATTGGTCTGGGCAGGAGGGGGATTTTGGTGCCCAGCAAGCAAGTGGTAGTATAACAAAATGCAAACTTTTTTTTTAAGTTTTGGATGGAGTGGAGAGGGATTAGAACCCCTGTCAGTTTTTCATTGCTATCTGTGCCCGTTAGGCCGCGTACACACGCGGGGACTGTTCGCTCAACTTTGTTCGTCAAACAGTTTCAGCGGACAGTCCGCTCAAAATTAGCATGGACGGACTTGGCCACACACGACGAACGAACAGTCCGCTGAAACCGTGCACGATGACGTGAACGGCACGTACGACGGGACTAGAAAACGACGTCCTATACACTGCAATGCAACCTTCGGCGTATAAATTCTTTCTGAGCATGCGCGGAACTTAGTTTGACGAACAAGCCTACACACGCGGGGACTGTCCGCTCAAACCAAGTTTCAGCGGACAGTTTTTCGGAAATTCCGAAAAACTTTGTTCAGCAGACTGTTCGCTGAAACTGTCCGCTGAAAGCCCACACACGAGCGGACTGTCCGCTGAAACACTGTTCAGCGGACAAAGTTGAGCGAACAGTCCCCGCGTGTGTACGCGGCCTTAGGGAGATTCATCCTCATCATTTGTCCTGTTCTGTCCTAAATTTTTGATTGCTCCCAAAAAAAGCAATAGAGGGGAAATCTTCTAATGGGGACACTAGTTCTGGTGACCTTTGGGGTCCTCAAGGAAATCCCTTAATCTGCAGGGATTTCCTCTCACTTCCTGTTTGGCTATGGGACAGGAAGTGAAGGGAAATCTGCCCAATGGGACAAAGATGGCAAAAATACAGCATACAGGGATTATAACCCTCCCTTGCTCTATCCAAAATAACAAAAAAAAAGTTTTGCCTACAGTCTTACTTTAACCACCTGCCTACCGGAACTTTCACCGACTTCCTGCCCAGGCCAATTTTCAGCTTTCAGCGCTGTCACACGTTGAATAAAAACTGCACGGTCATGTAATAGACACTGATGAGGCTGCACTGATATGTAGCATTTATGGGCACTGATAGGCGACAATGACAAGCAGCACTGATTGGCAGCACTGGTTGGCACTTTTGGGGCTGCACTAATATCAGTGCAGATGTCCCCTGTGTGGATTTGCTGGTCTTCGGCTCTCCCCTCCTCACACAATGTCGGCATGTGGGGAGAATTGCTGATAACTGGCAAATACTCCGTACACCCGTAATCAGCTGTGATTCACAGATCACTGCCGGTTGCTTTGTGCACTGGTCAAAATCATTAGGTGGTGGGGGGATTATGGTGTGGGATTGTTTTTCAGTGGTTGGTCTTGGTCCCTTAATTCCAGTGATGAGATCTGTTAAGGTGTCAGCATACCAAGAGATTTTGGACAATTTTTTGCTCCCAACTTTGGGAGCTGGAGAAATCTCACCCAGTCCATTGCAAGATTGTGCACATGCTCGGCGTCATATCCAGAGGTTGTCTTTGGGAAATAGACGTATGAGTGCTGCTAGCATTGATGCAGAGGGTGAAAGGGTGGGGGGGTCAGCCTGTCAGTGCTCAGACCATACGCTGCACACTGCATCAAATTGGTCTGCATGGCTGTCGTCCCAGAAGGAAGCCTCTTCTAAAGATGATGCACAAGAAAGCCCGTAAACAGTTTGCTGAAGACAAGCAGACTAAGGACATGGATTACTGGAATCATGTCCTGTGGTCTGAGGAGACCAAGATAAATTAATTTGGTTCAGATAGTGTCGCGTGTGTGGCGACAACCAGGTGAGCAGTAAAAAGACAAGTGTGTCTTGTCTACAGTCAAGCATGACGCTGGGAGTGTCATGGTCTGGGACTGCATGAGTGCTGCAGGCACTGGGGAGCTACAGTTCATTGAGGGAACCATGAATGCCAACATGTACTGTGACATACTGAAGCAGAGCATGATCCCCTCTCTTCGGAGACTGGGTCACAGGGCAGTATTCCAACATGATAACCGCCCCAAACACCTCCAAGTCGACCACTGCCTTGATAAAGTAGCTTAGGGTAAAGGTGATGGATTGGCCAAGCATGTCTCCAGACCTAAACCCTATTGAGCATCTGTGGGGGATCCTCAAACGGAAGGTGGAGGAGAACAAAGTCTCTAACATCCACCGGCTCTGTGATGTTGCCATGGAGGAGTGGAAGAAGACTCCAGTGGCAACCTGTGAAACTCTGGTGATCTCCATGCCCAGGAGGGTTAAGGCAATGCTGGAAAATAATGGTGGCCACACAAAATATTGACACTTTGGGCCCAATTTGGAGATTTTAACTTAGGGGTGTACTCACTTTTGTTGCCAGAGGTTTAGACATTAATGCCTGGGTGTTGAGTTATTTTGAGGGGACAGCAAATTTACACTGTTATACAAGCTGTACACTCACTACTTTACATTGTAGAAAAGTGTAATTTCTTCAGTGTTGTCACATGAAAAGGTAGAAGAAAAGATTTACAAAAATGTGAGAAGTGTACTCACTTTTGTGAGATACTGTATGTACTGCCCTCCCCCAACACAAACAGGGGCTACTATGTCAATTTTGTTCTTGGCTGGACTGCAAAGCTTGCTGTTCACGTTGCTCTTATACAAGCTGAATCCTGTGTATAACAGGTGTCCTGTCTGCCAGATCACCGTTGTGGCAGATTTCCTGTTTTCTCATCTCTAGTAAGCATAGTCCACCCACAGAATCTCGTCTTCTTCTTTTATGCCATGCAATGTCAATGTATCTGGCACAGGGGCATACCTACAGGGGTTGCAGGGGTCCCAATTGCATGTATAGGATAGGAGGAGGTGCGGGGGCGGCTGCATATAGAGGAACCGGTCTCTTCATTTTCTTCCTGCAGTCACTAAATGCCGGCTTCTCCACCTCCTGCAGGCACTCAGCGGCTGCAGGCGGAAAATTAAGAGATTGGTTCCTCTATATGCAGCCATATAGAGTGCATATAGAATGTATTAAGGTGAAAAATTGTTTACCTTTACAACCCCTTTAACTACATGCACAATCATTCTGTACAGCAAAGAAACAGTGACAAGTAACAAAGCTGTCCCGTGCATTTAATATATCTGCTAGATTAATGCTTGCCCAGCACTGTGACCCCTCTACATCCCAGATATCCCTCCAGCACTCTGATCCCTCTACACCCCAGATATCCCCGCGCACTCTGATCCCTCTACACCCCACATATCCCCCCAGCACTCTAATCCCTTTACATCCCCCACTGCACTGTGACCCCCTCTACATCCCAGATATTCCCCCCAGCACTGTGATCCCCTCTACATCCCAGATATCCCTCCAGCACTGTGACCCCTCTACATTCCAGATATCCCCCCAGCACTCTGACCCCACTACACCCCGGATATCCCCCTTGCACTCTGACCCCTCTACACCCCAGCACTCTGACCCTTCTACACCCATAGATATTCCCCCAGCACTCTGACTCCTCTACATCCCAGATATCCCCCCTGAACTCTGACCCTACTACACCCCATATATCCCCCGAGCACTGTGACCCCTCTACATCCCAGATATCCCTCCAGCACTCTGACCCCTCTACATCCAAGATATCCCCCGGAACTCTGACCCCACTACACCCCAGATATCCCCCCACCACTCTGACCCCACTACAGCCTAGATATTCCCCCAGAACTGTTATCATATACCATGATATACCCCTTGTATTGTGGCCCCACTACATCCCTAATTCCCCCTACACTGTGGCCTCTCTATTTCCCTGATACCTCTAGCACTATAGCCACCCAAGCACCCCAAGCATTGCTACCTCCTATACACCCCAGATCACCCCTCAGCATTGTTTTTCCCCCATATACCCTTGATATCTCAGCACCATTATTTCATCCATGTAGTACACCCTTTTCCAGTGGAGATACAGTGCATGTAAACTTTTGGCTCTGGGCCCACCTCCAGCACTGGACTCACCTATACCAATCAAGCAGGCAGAAGGAGGGGTGGAGGAGGGAGCATCCCTCTGGGCATTCCAAGCACTTTGGTGCAAACAGTTCACCCTGACACCATCAACAATACTACTTCCACAGGTGGGCTCTCAATGCTGCTGACTCCGCAGCTCCCACTCCAGCTCCTACCCCACAGTCTTTGAGTCCCAAGCATTCAAGCTGCATGGGGCGGGGTCAAAGCATCACTGGCACGGCCCTGCGCCTCCCTGCTGGCTGTTAAATACTGGGTATCTTTCTGCACAGCACGTCGCACTGCTGCCAGTCTGCCTCCCCTGTGTATCCATCACTCTCAGTTATATCATGGGACCCATGGGGACGAGCTGCTTTGGGGGAAAGTGCAGGGCCACCCATGCAGTTGGGGCCACTGGGCAGCGCCCAGGTGTGACAAAATCATTAAGACAGCCCTGTGTCAGGGCAGTCAGTGAGCCGTAGGTCAGGGCACTTGTGAGCAGTAGGTCAGGGCACTCAGTGAGCAGTAGGTCAGGGCACTCAGTGAGCGGTAGGTCAGGGCACCCAGTAAGCGGTAGGTCAGGGTAGTCAGTGAGCGGCATGTCAGGGCAGTCAGTGAGCAGTAGATCAGGGCAGTCAGTGAGTGGCATGTCAGGGCAGTCAGTGAGCGGTAGGTCAGGGCAGTCAGTGGACGGTAGGTCAGGGCAGTCAGTGAACGGTAGGTCAGGGCAGTCAGTGAGCGGGATGATCCATGAGTCACTTACTACATTGCTGCAGACAGTAGATTTCTCAGGCTGCTACATGACGAAATAAGTGGGGAATCTCAGTGTGCCCCAACAGCTGGGGATCTACCAAACTCAGTGTGCACTGACAGTTGTGAAACTATCAGTCCCAGTGTGCCCCAACAGGTGGGGATTGGGAAACCACTAGTCCCAGTAAGCTCTGACAGGGGAGGGGGGGATCTACCAGTACCAGTGTGCTCCAAATACAGGAAACTACCATTTCCAATGTGCTATTGGCTAAGGAACTAGTCGTCCCAGTGTGTGCTGACAGTCAGAGGATGTTCCCTCAGATGATGGAACATGTTGAGACTTGTAGTTCCCTGGCAGGGAATGCTAGTATAACTCCTATAAACCTCTACAAGCTCCAGCATGGCCTGATAGAGAACTACATGTCCCACCTCTCCCGTGTTAGCCCCCATATTAAAAATGTTTAAAACAATCTTATGCAGTTTGTTAGAGATTTGTTAGATAAGGTTAGATCAACTGTTGTTTGTGTTAGATCTCACACAGAAGAAGCAATATTAACAGTTATTTCCTGTCAACCCGTCATCAGCCCCCTTATCAAAAAATTGGTCAAACAGCTATTTTGGAAGCTATTTGTTAGATCCGGTAAGATCAAATGCTTATAATGTTAGATCTCCCATAATTTCTGAGATATTCCACATAAGAATAGAGATATTAGGTAGTACATGAAGATGGGTTAGCCCCCTCCACATGTAATTTGTTGACCAAAGATCATTCAGGCTAATAGATATTCGTTAGATCCAGTAAGATCAAGTGGTTTTAACGCTAGATCTCACATAATTTCAGAGATATTCCACATAAAATTAGAGATATTAAGTGGTACATAAGGATGGGCTAGCCCCCCACATGGCCAAAAATCATTCAGGCTAATAGATATTCGTTAGATCCGGTAAGGTCAAGTGGTTTTAATGGTTGATTATTCATAATTACAGGGATATTAGGGATATTTGGTAGGGATGCACGGATACCCACACTAGCATCTATATCAGAGCGAATACTGAGCATTTCCACCTGTACCAGTGAGGAGTGCCATTGAGAATGTTGAAATTATGTGGGACATTATCGACAGGTGTGTCCAAGCCCAGTGAAGTCTAAAGCACAGCGTCAAAGGCCAGAGGGAAACTTCAGAGGGCCCCGATGAAGGAGCCAACCGGATGCCAATCTACAGAAGCTGACTCTAGAACCAACAACGTAAAGAGACAGCAGCAGAGAGCCCCCATTGTTGCCTCCAAGCAACCCAGTGTCCCATTTCCTTTGACACATGCTGCCCGGCATCAGAGAGTCAATGCACACCAGACTCCCAGAACTCAGCGTAAACTTAAGCCAGATCAGAATTTCTGCAACAAAGGAGCGCAGATACAAGCCACCAAACAGACCAAGGCCACCACTTCCTCCATGTTCCCTGAGAAGCTGGGGGGACATTATCCTGTTGTTCCCATCCAAGCAGAGGGAATCTATACCAGGGCCCGCCCTTCTGGATACTGGAGCTCAAGTGACCCTTCTCTACAGAGACTTCTATGACAGGCACCTCAAACACCTTGTCACTGCAGAAGTTGGAAGAGCTGGAGATATAGGGCATTGGGACTCAGATCCTTCCCTATGAAGGCTATCTACTGGTCAAACTGACCTTTGATCCCTCCGTGGCTGGGAAAGCTGATACTTTTGACACTCAGGCAGTGGTCTGTCCTCGCCCACCAGGGGCCAGTAAGAGTTCTCTCATCGCAGGGACCAATAATGATCTTGTCAGAAGGCTGTTGACACCTCTTGTTCTGGAGGCGGGCACTTCAACTACAAGTGAGCACCCCATGCTGGGACAAGCCTACAAGTGCCTGGTACAAGAACAGAAGGCCCCAGCTGAAGCAGTGTGAAAGATCTGTCGATTGGACTGGTGTGAGATGGTGTTACAGCCTGGTGAAGTGGCCTATTTATGTGCATCTGTCAAGCTAAATTGGAAGCAACCAGGCCCTTTCATTGTCCTTGAAGCAGACAGAGAGAAGACATGGGAGTGGAGATAATTCCCAGGGTGGTTTCAACCAAAGTGAATATGCCGGCTCGGATGCTGGTGGGACAAGTGAATCTGGCCAACCCAGCCCCACCATCTGATTTGGTGGGGGTAAAGGATGGGATTACTGTCGAGGAGTTCTATGCAACGAATACTCTTCTTTCATCAGAATGTAAAGAAAAAGCCAGGACTCAGCTCCTGAGATACCTGCCACCACTACCTTCTTCTCCTTCCAAGGTGACGGACAACAGGATTTTCAGGCCAGAGGCTCCTGAGTTTGTACCTCAAAGTCCACCTTTTGAAGCGTTGGAAGATCCTCAATCATCCCTGCTGACAGCAGACCCTGAATCTTTACATCCTTCATTGAGGAGGAAGTTGAAGCTGATATGCAGGAAAGGTAAGGTGGCCAGTAGGCAGGAGAACCTTACCTCCTATGCTAATTGGGGGGGGGGGGGGGGTTATGCAGATGTAAATTGTATGGTTTCCTGTGCACACTAACATGTTTTTTTTTCTCTGCATGTATATCAAAAGCATGTAACAGGTCAAAGACTCTTTACCTTCTTTGGCAGACCAAAGGTTCCTTGATGGGGGGAGTGTGTAGCGGGGGCTGCTCTGTGTCCCCCACCTTCCCACCATACCTGTCGGTGACCACCAGACTGAATAGACACTGACAGAGGCGCTCACCTACTACTCTTCCTTGAGTGATGAGCTCACTCACAGGCATCCACCCACTCTACTTTCTCCTGTGTCCTTTTTGGCAGGGAGAGGGAGCCAATCAAGCAGCAGAGGACCATGGGGGCTTGAAGTCCCATCACAAAACAGCCCCATTGATTTCTACAGGGGGCAGAACTACCAAACTCAGCCTACATTGCAACAAGGGGGGCTAGCTAAAGACTCCAGCTTGTTGGTCTGAGGAGAGATCACCACGAGGCAGGGAGGTGAACGGACATGCAAGGAGAGACTACAGGCACCCGCTGAAGATTCTCCCAAAGACGGATCCAGAGACCATCCAGAGATAGTTAAAGATGGCATCCCACCAGAGAAAGGCCTCTGGTGAAGACTGCAGGCATCTTAAGGCAAGAGGCAATCGAGTCACAAGGTGGCCAGGCGGGCCGATGAAGAACTATCTGCCAAGACATCCTTTTTCTGCCCTGGTCGCACTTGCCCACTTTGCTGATGTACAGCCCACTTTTGAACCCTTCAGGCAGACATTATAGTTTGGAAGCGTAAAGAGGACTTTTTACAGCCATATCAAATCCTCTATGCCGACTAATGACTCCCTTTTGTTAGACTCTGGTGATTTATTGTCTTCTCTGAGATCCAACTGCTGGTGAAGATATTTACGAGGGCTTCTAAAGGGCTTTCACACCAAGCTGCCCATAGCGTCGGCGGTAAAACACCACTATTTTTGGTGGCGCTTTACCGTCGGATTTGCACCGCATTTTGGCCGCTAGCAGGGGGTTTTTAGGCCCCACCTAGCAGCCTAGAAAGGGTTAAAACCACCCGCAATATGCCGCAATAGTGGCTTTTTGTCAGTGGTATTGCAGCGCTGCCCCATTGATTTCAATGGGGAGCAGCGGTGGAGGAGCGATAAACACATCACTCCTTCGCTGCTCCAAAGAAAAAATTGAGTACCTCCAATAATGGAATTTTAAAGGCAATATAAAGAAAATTTCAAATATATATAGAAAAAGTAAATTATTTATTAACAAAGAAATTATAATAGTTATACAATTTATACAAACAATAATACAATAAAATATACGATTTATACATATAGTAGGCAATAACAGAGCGGCAATTTCCAACTACGAATCAGTAAGGAGACATAAGATGTAACATGAGTCTACAAGGTAGGTAGTTGATTAAATTCCAATTTTTCTTTGTTTCTGTCATAAATTTTTTGCTAATTAGTAATTTTTCTTCACACATTTTGGCCAAAATTTATACTGCTACATATCTTTGGTAAAAATAACCCACATTAGTGTATATTATTTGGTCTTTGTGAAAGTTATAGAGTCTACAAACTATGGTGCCAATCACTGAAAACTGATCACATCTGATCAGGCCTTCAGTACATCAGGTGTATCTCATTTCTTGAGACACTAACAAGTCAGGAAAGTACAAATACCCCCGAAATGACCCCTTTTTACAACGTAGACATTTCAAGGTATTGAGTAAGTAGCATGGTGATTTTTTTTTAAGTTGTCATTTTTTCCCACAATTCTTTGCAAAATATATTTTTTTTAATTATAATTTTTTTTACAAAATTGTCATATTATCAGGTTATTTCTCACACACAGCATATGCATACAACAAATTACACCCCAAAATACATTCTGCTACTCTTCCCGATTATGGCAACACCACATGTGTGAGACTTTTACACAGCCTGGCCACATACAGAGCACCAACATTGAAGTAGTACCTTCAGACGTTCTACGAGCAAAAATTATGCATCTCATTTCTCAACCACCTATTACACTTTTGAAGGCCCTGGAGTACCAGGACAATGGAATTTCCCATAAAATGACCCCATTTTGGAAAGCAAACACCCCAACGTATAATCTGTGAGGCATGATGAGTCTTTTGAACGGTTCATTTTTTTCCAGAAGTTTTTGGAATATGTGGAAAAAAATGAAAACGCATTTTTTTTTTACACAAAGTTGTCAAGATATTTCTAACACATAGCATGTATATAGCAAAAATTACACTCCAAAACACATTCTGCTACTCCTCCCGAGTATGGCGAAACCACATGTGTAGGACTTTTACACAGCCTGGTCACATAGAGAGGTCAAGCATTGAAGTAGTATGTTCAGGCGTTCTAGGAGCATAAATTACACATCTCATTTCATTCCTACCTATCACACTTTTGAAGGTCCTGGAGCACCAGGACAAAGGAATTACCCACAGAATGACCCCATTTTGGAAAGCAAACACCCCAACATATATTCTATGAGGCATGGGCTGCAAATAGGTACTCGGGTACTCTGATGGGCTGCAGATAGGTACTCTGGTACTCTGATGGCCTGGTGACAGGTACTTGAGTACTCTGATGGCCTGGTGACAGGTACTCGAGTACTCTGATGGCCTGGTGACAGGTACTCGAGTACTCTGATGGCCTGGGGACAGGTACTCGGGTACTCTGATGGCCTGGTGACAGGTACTCGTGTACACTGATGGCCTGGTGACAGGTACTCGGGTACTCTGATGGGCTGGTGACAGGTTCTCTGATGGCCTGGTGACTGGTATTTGGGTACTCTGAAGGGCGGTGATAGGTACTCAGGTAATCATATGGACTGGAACAGGCACTCAGGTACTCAGATGGGCTGTCACAGGTACTCGGGTATTCAGATGGGCTGTGACAGGTACTCGGGTACTTTGATGGGCTGTGACAGGTACTCGGGTACTCTGATGGACCGTGACAGGTACTCGGGTACTCTGATGTGCCGTGACAGGTACTCGGGTACTCTGATGTGCCATGACAGGTACTCGGGTACTCTGATGTGCCGTGACAGGTACTCGAGTACTCTGATGTGCTGTGACAGGTACTCGAGTACTCTGATGGACTGTGACAGGTACTCGGGTACTCTGATGGACTATGACAGGTACTCTGATGGGCTGTGAGTGACAGGTACTATGAGGGGTGGTGACAGGTCCTCTTTATTGGGTGGGGGGGCAATCAGTGTGATTGGTGTACACTGTAAGCAGTAACGAGATGTTACCGCAATCTCCTCCTCACACACGATCAGTGTGTGAGGAGGAGAACCCGGTAACATCTCGTTACCGCGGTTTGTTTAGATTTTAGTGATCGGCTGTGAATGGATCACAGCCAGTCACGTGGGTAAACAGCCGGCCAATGGCTGTTTACCAGCGTCGGTCACGATCAGTGTTCACGGGGAATACGCCGCCAATGACGTGCACGCACAGCGCGCTCACGATCGCACGCATGCGCCGTGCACAGTGGGTGTGACCATCTGTGTTCACCAATGTAAGGAACATTCTTCCGACTGATCACCATTGTAAGGAACATTCTTCTCACTGATCACCAATGTAAGGGACATTCTTCCCATTGATCACCAATGTAAGGAGCATTCTTCTCACTGATCACCAATGTAAGGGACATTATTCCTACTGATCACCAATGTAAGGAACATTCTTCCCACTGATCACCAATGTAAGGAATATTATTCCCACTGATCACCAACTTAAGGAACATTATTTTCACTGATCACCAATGTAACAGACATTCTTTCTCCTGATCACCAATGTAAGGGACATTCTTCCCACTGATCACCAATGTATGGAGTATTCTTCCCACTGATCATCAATGTAAGGAACATTCTGATCACCAATGTAAGGAACATTCTTCTCACTGATCACCAATGTAGGGAACATTCTTCTCACTGATCACCAATGTAGGGAACATTCTTCTCACTGATCACCAATGTAGGGAACATTCTTCTCACTGATCAGCAATGTAAGGAACATTCTTCTCACTGATCACCAATGTAAGGAACATTCTTCCCACTGACCACCAATGTAAGGCGCATTCTTCCCAATGATCACCAATGTAAGAAACATTCTTGCCACTGATCACCAGTGTAAGGAACATTCTTCTCTCTTATCACCAACGTAAGGAACATTCTTCCCACTGATCACCAATGTAAGGGACATTCTTCCCACTGATCACCATTGTGTATATATGTCATAACAGTCTGACTATAAACATGGCAGGTGATGTGGGCAATCAGTCTGGATGGATGCAGATGAGTTTTGCATACAGATGGGTTGTGTCTGTCAGTCTACATGAGGTAAGGTGGATAGCCAATGGTTCAGGTGGAAGGTCAATGGTTCAAGTGGATAGCCAGTAGTTCTGGTGTAAGGTCAATAGTTCAGGTAGGGGGTCAATGGTTCAGGTAGGGGGTCAATGGTTCAGGTAGGGGGTCAATGGTTCAGGTAGAGGGTCAATAGTTCAGGTAGAGGGACAATGGCTCAGGTAGAGGGTCAATGGTTCAGGGGGAAGGTCAACGGTTCAAGTAGAGGTTCAATGGTTTCAGTAGAGGATCAGTGGTTCAGGTAGGAGGTGAATGGTTAAGGTGGATAGCCAGTATTCTTGTGGAAGGTCAATGATTAAAGGTAGATGGTCAATGGTTCAGGTAGGGGGTCAATGGTTCAGGTAGGGGGGTCAATGGTTCAGGTAGGGGGTCAATGGTTCAGGTAGATGGCCAAGGGTTCAGGTAGAAGGTCAATGGTTCAGGTAGAAGGTCAATGGTTCAGGTGGATGGCTAGTGGTTCAGGTAAAGGGTCAATAGTTTAGGTAGAGGGTCAATGGTTCAGGTAGAAGGTCAATGGTTTAGGTGGATGGTCAATGGTTTAGGTGAATGGTCAGTGGTTCAGGTAGAGGGCCAATGGTTCAGGTAGAGGCTCAATGGTTCAAGTGGAAGGTCAATGGTTCAAGTATAGAGTCAATGGTTTCGGTAGGGGTTTCAGTGGTTCAGGTAGGAGGTCAATAGCTCAGGTGGTTCAAGTCAAGTGTAATAATGTAAATTAAGTAAAATTACAGCATTCTACATAGTAGTACATGGACATAGTTAGCTACTTTAGAGTCTACTCCCTGGTATAGTATAACTTCATAAGATAAGCTGCTGCAACCCTGTAGATTGATGAAATACCTCAAGCAAACAGGTGCATGATCCACACCTGCACAACTGCAATAGTAAAATCCAAATAGATGATCCACAGCCCCATATAATGCTCCTTAAAATCTTCCTTTTATGACTATTCCACAGAAAACCCGGCCTTAACACAAAGAAGTCAATGCGTTTCAGGCACTTAATGCGCCTTAGTCACACTTTTTTGGCAAGTGCGATTAGTACGTACGAATCCGAAATACAAATTTTCATGCATAGGAATTCCGTACGAATTACTAAATTTCCTTTACGAATTTAGGATCCAAGTAGTAGTAGTAGTCAATAAAAAAAGATCCAAGTAGTCAATAAAAAAAGATTTTAAAGAGCATGATACGGTACTCCTGGTACGTAAGGCACACGTCTTGTTCTGATGTGAACTGCATTCACTTTGAAGGCACTGATGGCTGTGCTCCAACCCTCCCCTCCAGACAGACCAACAACCAGTTAAGACATTGGCTTCCCCAACATGGTGGCTGTAGCTCCAAACTGTAGACATTTGCAGACAACTGTATTCATTTATGCCTCTCTGAAGTGCCTCATGTGGATGGTGAATACATGGAATTGCTTCTACAAACATGACCTCCTCTTACCTGGTGGAGTGACAGGCAGCTGGTTCTCCATCATGATGTCTCTGTGTCCCTCCATATGCTCCCACTCTTCCATGGAGAAATAGACTGTGACATCCTGACACCTGATAGGAACCTAACAACACACAATGATACAGTCATCCTCCAGACATAACGCTTCTGATCCCGAATGATGTTCCAGAATTCCCGGCACCGCTCTCCTCTCCTGTCAGAAGATCTGTGATCTTGTTGATGACCTCCAGACTCTTGTTGTTTCTCTCTAGTATCAAGGAATTGAGGTGTGGGATCTATGGAGGTTCTCTGGCTCCTGCTCCAATCTTCTGAGACATGGGAATGGCTGCTGAATGTCACATGATCACTAGATGTCTTCTTCACCATTGTATATTCCTGTGTAATAAGAGCTCCAGATAGGTTACTATAATAACTAGCACTGGACTTAATTTAAATGAGAGATGAGAACATTTTGGTAAAATTTCACATATTTTTTAAACACATTGGAGTCAATGGGAGAAGACAAAATGAAGATGGACCTGGTGCTTTAAAGCTCAAGTTGAACCTACGCATATATTGTTTCTCCTCCAATGATAATGACATTTTTAAATAAAACCATTCTACTACATTGCGTACCACATTGCAGATCCAGTGATGTCATCACAAGCGCTCTGAGATATTAGATCTCATACATACTGATCAGAATTTATATCTAAGAGATCCTTTTTCCGGGTGGTATACAAATGATGTCTGTGTGAAATTCCCAGAATCCTCCTCACCTCTCCCGTCATCAGGTAGATGAACTCAATAGTAAGTCTCAATATCCTCTCCACCATCTTCTTCCTTTCTTCCTCCATCCTCCGAGGACAGATCTGTGGAATATTCCAGGGGGATGTTTGTCCTAGAAAAGTAAATCAGTTGTAAGAAGAAGCCTTATATCCTTTAGGTATAAAGTCTACAGCCGGGGTCCCAAACCTTATTGAGCCCGGGGGGCCCAGGAAAATTCTTCCAGATCCTTCCATGACCCAACAGAAAGAAAACATTTATCCTCATATAATAAATGTACGGGAAAGTAAGATATGGATGTAAAGATGGGTGGATCCACTCAGTTACTGTAATTTAAAGAAACACAATGATTAAATGTCTATAGAATAAATCATTGGTGTCAGTGTGATAGGGGCCCCTAGGAGTGAATAGCCCCAGAGTTAGCCCTCCCTTTATACCAGGGTCCCCACAGTCCCCTCTCCTTATATCAGGTTCCCCACAGTCCCCTCCCCTTATATCGGGGTCCCCATAGTCCCCCCTTATATCAGGGTCCCCTTCTATCAGGGTCCCCATAGTCCCCCTCCCTTATATCAGGGTCCCCACAGTCCCCTCCCCTTATTTCAGGGTCCCCATAGTCCCCCTTATATCAGGGTCCCCACAGTCCCCTTCTATCAGGGTCCCCATAGTCCGCTTCCCTTATATCAGGGTCCCCACAGTCCCCTTCTATCAGGATCTCCATAGTCCCCCTCCCATTATATCAGGGTCCCCATAATCTCCCCTTATATCAGGGTCACCACAGTCCCCTCCCCTTATATCAGGGTCCCCATAGTCCCCTTCTATCAGAGTCCCCATATTCCCCCTCCCTTATATTAGGGTCCCCATAGTCCCCTTCTATCAGAATCCCCATAGCCCCCTCCCCTTATATCAGGGTCCCCATATTCCCCTTCTATCAGGGTCCCCATAGCCACCTCCCCTTATATCAGGGTACCCATAGTCCTCCCCTTATATCAGGGTCCCCTCCCCTTATATCAGGGTCCCCATAGCCCCCCCTTATATCAGGGTCCCCACATTCCCCTTCTATCAGGGTCCCCTAAGGGAAGAGACTGTGGGGACCCTGATATAATGGGAGGGGGACTATGGAGATCCTGATAGAATGGGGACTGTGGGGACCCTGATATCCCCCCAGTATCCCCATAGTTCCCTCTCCCCTTATAACAGGGTCCCCTTCTATAAGTATCCCCATAGTCCCCCTCTCCGTATATCAGGGTCCCCACAGTCCCCCCTTATATCAGGGTCTCCACAGTCTTCCTCTCCTTATATCAGGGTCCCCACAGTCCCCCCCTTATAACAGGGTCTCCACAGTCCCCCTCCCCTTATATCAGGGTCCTCTTCTATCAGGATCCCCATTGTCCCCCTCCCCTTATTTCAGGGTCCCTACAGTCCCTCTCCCCTTATATCAGGGTCCCCACAGTCCCTCTCCCCTTATATCAGGGTTCCCACAGTCCTCCCCTAATATCAGGGTCCCCACAGTCCCTCTTCCCTTATACCAGGGTCCCCACAGTCCCCACTTATATCAGGATCCTTTACAGACCCCCTCCCCGGGGTGAATTTAAGAATTTCCGAACACCGAGTTCACACTATGTGCATATATGATCATGCATTGGTACATTATCCATGATGACTGTATATTTCATTTCTAATTGTAATATATTTCTCTAATTAAAGATACAGATACTCCTGAAGAAGCAATAATCCTAAATCGCGAAACAATTTTAAAAAATCTTCAAGGACCTATGAACACCCTATTAGCGTATGTAATACCCTAGTGAAGGTTTTTCTGACGTGTTCATTAATACAAGCAAAGGAAGTACATCCATTTTATGGATTGATCAATAGGTCCCTTTTTGTATTTTCTAATTCATTTGTTTTATTCAATGTGCATTGTATATGTACCGTATATACTCGAGTATAAGCCGAGATTTTCAGCCTCTTTTTTGAGGCTGAAAGTGCCCCCCTCGGCTTATACTCGAGTCATCGCTGTCTGCCCGCTCGATCAGCGTGTCGAGCAGACAGACAGCGGCCATTCTATAATTCAAAAGCCGCGCCTCCGGCTCCGCCTTCGCCTGTGATAGGCGGAACACTGAATTTCCCAGCAGCCTGTGTTCCGCCTATCACGGACATCGTATCATCCTCGTACTACGGACGAGGATGATACGATGTCCGTGATAGGCGGAACACAGGCTGCTGGGAAATTCAGTGTTCCGCCTATCACAGGCGAAGGAGGAGGCGCGGCTTTTGAATTTTACAATGGCCGCCGAGGCGCCGACGAAGAGGGCACGGGACGGAGGCAAGGCACGGCACGGGACGGGACGGGACGGAGGCAAGGCAAGGCAAGGCACGACACGGGACGGCGGCAAGGCACGGCACGGGACGGAGGCAAGGAGGCAAGGCACGGGACGGAGGCTCGGGACAAAGGCTCGGGACACAGGTAGGCTGGACACACACACACACACACACACACACACACACACACACACACACACACACACACACACACACACACACACACACGGATGGATGGATACACACACACACAGGGATGGATGGATGGAGACACACACAGGGATGGATGGATGGAGACACACACACACAGGGATGGATGGATGGATGGATGGAGACACACACACACAGGGATGGATGGATGGATGGACACACACACACACAGGGATGGATGGACGGACACACAGGGATGGACGGACACACAGGGATGGACGGACACACAGGGATGGACGGACACACACACAGGGATGGACAGGCATGTCTCACCCTCGGCTTATACACGAGTCAATAAGTTTGCCAGTTTTTTTGGGGGTAAATTGGGGGCCTCGGCTTATATTCGGGTCGGCCTATACTCGAGTATATACGGTAGTTAATATGTGAGAACTATTATAAATGTTATTATAATATTTTATATGTGCCGTTAAAGTCCATTTTTCTCTATCCTTCAATTTACCCCTCCCCCTTATATCAGGGGCCCCACAGCCCCCCCCTTTTTATATCAGGGTCTCGATAGTGCCCCTCCCCTTATATCAGTGTCCCCACAGTCCCCCCTTATATCAGGGTCTCCACAGTCCCCCTCTCCTTATATCAGGGTCCCCACAGTCCCCCTCCCCTTATATCAGGGTCCCCCCTCTTATATCATGGTCCCCACAGTCCCCCCTTATATCAGGGTCTCCACAGTCACCCTCTCCTTATATCAGGGTCCCCACAGTCCCCCTCCCCTTATATCAGGGTCCCCCCTCTTATATCAGGGTCCCCACAGCCCCCCCTTATATCAGGGTCCCCACAGTCCCCCCTTACATCAGGATCCCCACAGCCCCCTTATATCAGGGTCCCTACAGTCCCCTCCTTATATCTGAATCCCCACAGCCCCTCCTTATATCAGGGTCCCCACAGTCCTCCCTTATATCAGGTTCTCCACAGTCCCCCTTATATCAGGGTCCCCACAGTCCCCCTCACCTTATATCAGGGTCCCCGCAGCCCCCCTTATATCAGGGTCCCCACAGTCCTCCTCCCCTTATATAAGGGTCCACACAGTCCCCCCTTTTATCAGAGTCCCCACAGTCCTCCCTTATATCAGGGTCCCCATAGTCTCCACCTTATATCAGGTTCTTATAGTCCCCCTTTTATCAGGTACTCCACAGCCCCCCCTTATATCAGGGTCCCCACAGTCCCCCCTTATATCAAAGTTCCCACAGCCTCCCTCCTCCTATACCAGGGTCCTCGAAGTCCCCCCTATATCATGGTCCCCACATTCCCGTCCTATTATCAGGGTCCCCATAGTCCCCCTCCTCTTATATCAGGGTCCCCACAGTCCCCCTCCTCTTATATCAGTGTTCTCACAGTCCCCCCTCTTATATCAGGGTTCCCACAGTCCCCCCTGGTATCAGGGCCCCCATAGTGCCTCTCCTCTTATATCAGAGTCCCCATAGTCAGCCTCCTCTTATATCAGGGTCCCCACAGCCCCCCCCTTATATCAGGGTCCCCACAGTCCTTCTCCTCTTATATCAGGGTCCCCACAGTCCCCCCTTGTATCAGGGTCCCCACAATCCCCCTCTCTTATATCAGGGTTCCCACAGTGCCCCCCTCTTATATGAGGGTCCCCACAGCCCCCTTTATATCAAGGTCCCTACAGTCCCCTCCCTAATATCAGGGTTTGGGTATACATAACTAACCAATAACAATGGCAGTACTGGTGGGGGGGATCCTGGTGTTGCAGAATGAACACCCTGGACATCCCCCAGATTCTTTACAAACTGTCCCCTGTCAGTGTGGTGGGCTGTCACTATGATTGGAGAGGAATGGGCGGGCCCGACCTGCAGGAAGTACACGCCTCTCCTTCCAGAAGTAAACACATCCCTGTGTTACCATAGTAACAACAATCAGCACACTCCTGAAACAGCAGTGGCCATTTTCTTGTAGCCATCAGTGTTTATAAAGAGGTGGCCATTTTCTCTTCCATGAATTGTGTGATGATAATCCATGGTGTGATAATTGTCTCTCCTCCTCCTATACCTCATTAGTACATACAGCCATGTGTCAGTGAGATTGTCATAATTTGTACATCAATATTCTCCTCCTTGGTGTGAGCAATAAAATTAAAAAAAATCTTTAAAAAAAGTGTAAAGAAAAAAATAAAATAAAATAAATGAAATAAAAAAAATGTTTCTCCCCTTGCCGACTATATACAGTATATATACGGAGGCTCCCCTGGAAAGGATCTGTACATGATTCTGTGCTTCCGGGTTTGGGGAATGCACATGCGCTGCTGCCGGCGACCTGCTGCGGCTGTGATTGGATACAGCGGGAGCCAATCAGCAGGTCCTATGGACCCGACAATTGTCCCCGTGCCCAACAATCGAGAGAGACATAATGTTGGTCTTCCGATGTAAACAAGGCCGATCGCTGTTCTGTGACAAGGGAAGGTTGTAATCCTGTGTCTCTGCTAAGCAGGAACACAGATCTCTGTCTTCCCACAGTAGAAGCCCCATGGGACACACATGGGACACACAGCAGGGCATACAGCGGGGCATGGGCCACACATCGGGACACTGAGCACACCGCAGGGCACACAGCGGGACATGGGGCACACAGCGGGACACTGCGCACACCACAGGGCACACATCGGGACATGGGGCACACAGCAGGGCACCCATCAGGGCATGGGGCATACAGAGGGACACTGGGTACACAGCGGGGCATGGGGCACACAGCAGGGAATGAGGCATACAGGAGGGCACACAGCAGGGCACATCATGAGGCACATATCAGGACATGGGGCACACAGCAGGGAACAGGGCACACAGGGGCACTGGGCACACATCAAGACATGGGGCACACAGTAGGGCACATCATGGGGCACACAACAGGGCACACAGCGGGCATGGGGCACACGACAGGGGGCACACCATGGGGCATACATCAGGACACAGGGCACACAGCAAGACACGGGACACACAGCAGGGCATACAGCCAGGACCGTTTTTAAGGCAGGGCAAAAGGGGCAGCTACCCTGGGTCCTGCCATTGTTGTGGGGCCCAAAGTAGCTGCCTCATACTTGCCAACTGTCCCAGTTTAAATTCCCTTATCCCTTCAAGTTTTAGTCCTGTGCTGTGTCCCGATATCTCAGTGTAAACTTCTGCTGCCACTTCTGCCATGTACAGATGACTCACCTGCAGAACTTGTGTTTACATGTAAACAACCTGCATTGATATGTAAATAGTTGTGGACCATGGCATTGATATGTAAATAGAGGTGGTATTCATATGTATATCATGTCCCCCTGAGGTCACATCCACCATCACTTCTGCTGAATGCTGCCCACTGGAGAGGTAAAGGAGCATACTTGAAAGTCCTGCCTACAACTGGGGTCATTAAGCCTAACATCAGCCTGTTCTGCAAAAGTAAGCAAATTGGAGGTGGAACCCTGCTTCAAAATAACATGGTGCCACAGCACCCTGAATTTTGGTGCATGTGAATACGCAGGCAGGCAGTAAGAAGATAATGTGCTGTAACCTTTAGAAACCAATCAGTGAGCAGTAATGCTGTGCACTAACCTCTTGCAACCAGTTGCTGAGCAGTAATAATGTGCAGTAACCTCTAACAACCAATTAGTGAGTAGTAAAGATGTTCAGTAACCTCTAGCAATCAATCAGTGAGCAGTATTGATGTACAGTAATCTCTAGAAACCAATCAACAAGCAGAAGTCATGTGCTGTAACCTCTGGAAAATAACAATGAGCCATAATGTGTGCTGTAACCTCTAGCAGTTAGTCAGTGAGTGGTAATGATACACTGTAACCTCTGGCAACCAATCGCAATTGCTGCCTGATCTGATTCAGTAAACTGATTTTTAGTCTAGCTGCTATTTATTGTATGTCTCAAAGCATGTGGAGAGGGAAATTGCGTGGAAGAGGGGGCCCAAGAAAATGTGTGTTTGCCCAGGGTCCAAACAGTATTAAAGGCGGCCCTGCATACAGAAGGGCACATCATGGGGCAGACAGCAAGGCAAGAGGCACACAGAGAGGCATGGGGCACACATCAGGACATGGGGCACACAGCAGGGCAGGGAAGCTGCTGTCATTACCTCTCCTGCTCCCCCTGGCCCCTCCTCTCTTCTAGACTGTCTGAATTGATGACAGATCTGGTTCCCGCAAAGCAGCGGTAATTTTACCTCTCGTGCCACGCTCCTCCCTGCCACTCACCCCCTCCCCTAGGGTGGACGGGAGGCAAGGAGGGGCCGGGGAGGAGGGGCGTGCGCAGCATGGGGCACCAGCATGGGGTGTGTCTCCAGATCTCCCGGCTCTGTCCCACCCCCTCCCCTGGCCACAGACAGAAGATGGAGCAGCTTGAGCGGCCCCCGCGGTCGTTTTCCATTCGGCCGCTCGGGTTGTTCTGTCTGTGGCTGAGTGACAGTCCCAGTCGGGAGATCACCCGGTGCTCGCGGGTGTCCGGGAGCCTGCAGTCAAATGCGGGAGACTTGAGAAGTCTGCAATTCACACTAGTGGAAACCGAACCTTAGTGTCCGATTTGTCCGCCGCAATATCAGAGTCCCACTATAAGTCACTGACTGCCGCCATTACTAGTAAAATAAATAAGTAAAAATTACAGTACTCCATGCCATAGGTTATAGACGGGATAACTTTGCCCAAACCAATCAATATTCGTCTATTGGGAGGACATTTCATTTTTTTTCCATTTTTTTATTGGATTTGTTTAAGGGCTGGTTCACACCACATGCAGTCCAGTGCGTTTTGTTTTCTCTGCATCAGAAACGCATGGATAGTAGGTCATATGGTTTCCAATGGTATGTATAAAAGAAATAATTGCTGAATGTCTGAGAATCATCAGCACCAAATCCCTTGATTGAAAATGACAAAGAAGCAGGAAATTGCATTTTAAATCGGTGTTCCAGCCGCAAACATTTTTTTTTAAAGTCAGCAGCTACAAGCACTGTACTAACACTGCAAATCTTCCGGAGGTCAAGCGGTTAAAGCACCTCTTACCCCTGAACACACCCACCAATGAAAAGTGCAGTGTAGGGCGATCATGTAAACATCATCTGCACCCCGCATGTGAGGGAAAAATGTGTGTTGCACTTGCAGCTAGACATGTGAAATTCGTTTCGTTACCATAAATTTTTTTCAGCAAAATTCGGCATAATCGTTAATTCGGAAACATCCAAATTAATGAAAAAACGTTTCAAGAATTTTTTCCAAAAACGAATTTTCGAAAAGAAGAAAAATTCGAAAGAATGAAAATCCAAAATTCTAAAATCCGAAAGAAAGAAGATCTGAAAATTAGAAAGATGGAAATTCGATAATTAGAAAGAATAAAAATTTGAAAATAAGAATAAAAACCCGAAAATAAGAATGAAAATCCGAAAATTCAAAAGAACAAAAATCCAAAAATTCGAAAGAAGGAAAATTCGAAAATCCGAAAGAACAAAAAATATTTGGATAATTTCTATTATAATTAAATGAGGATATTAACCATTATTATTGTTGTATTATTATTATTATTATTTATTATTAATAATAATAATAATAATAATAATAATAATAATAATAGTTATAAATGATTAAACTATAGGTCTTGAATTTCCTTTCAAATTTATCTGTTAGTGACCGTAAGAAATGATTAACCATTATTATAGTTGTCTTTAATTATTATTATTATTATTATTATTATTATTATTAATAATAATAATAATAATAATAATAAATAATAATAATAATAACAACTATAATAAGAGTTAAACTAATAAATTATAGGTATTGCAATTTCTTTCAAATTTGTCTGTTAGTGAACATAACGATATTAACCATTATTATAGTTTTCTTGAATTATTATTATTTGTATTATTATTATTATTATTATTAATATAATTAATTATTAATAATAAATAATAAAAACTATAATAATAGTTATAAACGAATAAATATAGGTATTGTAATTTCTTTAAAATTCAGCTGTTAGTGAATGTAACAAATTATTAACCATTATTATAGTTTTTTTAATTATTATTATTAGTTAATAATAAATTATAATAATAAAAACTATAATAATAGTTGTAAACTAATAAATAAATGTATTGGAATTTCCTTTCAAATTTGTCTGCATGTTAGTGAACGTAACAAATGCAAATAAAAATGAAATAAAAAGAATACTGCATCTGCAATACTGAATGGAATGTACTGAAGTAGAATGTTTCAGAATTTCCAAAATAATGAATACCGCATATATATACGAATGGAACGTACCAAATTTTTCCAAATTTATGAATTTATTCAAAATAATGAATTTTGATCACAACGAATGATCCAAAAAAATGAAAAAGAAAATCCCATAAAAATAAAAAATTCGGCCTTGCACGTCTACTTGCGGCGTCATTATTTGTTAAAGAACCTGCCTAGAAAAGACACGCTTTGTCACACAACAAATGCAGCAAATCGCACAAACCAGAATGTGGCAAAATGGTCCAGGAGCTACTTTGTCCTGCAAAACAAAATCGGTATAATATTGCTTTTATTTGCATTAAAATTCATTTAAACGTATTTGTTTTCTAATAATATGCGTTTGATAAATAACTGTGCAAATATCGTGTG
>NW_027507685.1:36964632-37027132 GCF_037356315.1 Lithobates pipiens
TATATATATATATATATATATATATATATATATATATATAAGAAATCCAGTAAATAGGGTGAGGAGCAGAAATTAGCCACAGTGCAAAGCAGTCAAGCCTTCCAATAATATATATATATATATATATATATATATATATATATCTATATATATTTCTTTATATCTATATGTCTATATCTAAAAATATGAAACAGTACTTATTAGCAAATAATTACATTAATTGATAATTAATTACTAATCATAATGATTTAATATGTAGAGAGATACTGTATTTTTATATTGGGGGGTCACCTCTATATATACATAACGGGGTCACCTCTATATATACACATAGTGGAGTAACCTCTATATATACACATAGTGGTGTCCCTAGATGGAGGCGAGAAGGTGAGGAGTTAGGACCCATCGGTCCCCATTAGGTAGCTCCACCCTCTCTAATAGTCCTGATCACCAATGTCACCAGGATAGAAAGTGATGAAAGATCAACCAGATCAGGAACAGAGGGGAAATCTTCTAATGGGGACATGGCTTTTACTGTCTAGGAGGGGGCTGGGCTCACTTTCAGGAGATTTCTTCTCACTTTTGTCTAGAACGGGAAATAAAGGAAAATCTCTCCATTGGGACACAAATGACAATAAAAAAAAAAAAAACTGACAGGGGTTCTACCATTCCCTTCTCCACCCAAAATGGGGAGCAAGTTTTGGGTTTAGGATTTCAATTTGGGAAATATTTGTCACAATATACATTATAAAATCTTATCACAACAGTGGTATATACAGTATGTGCAATGTATACTGGAAGTAGGCTCAGACATGGATTCAACAGGACAATTTAGGCCACGCCCCAATCATTTGCGCCATATTTTGTAGCCACATCCACATCTATTGTTAGTACATTTGGCACCATGTCTCACTGTATACAGTTTAAGACGATACGTCATTATGAACATGTTGGCGGTAGAGCAGTGGTTTCTGTGCATTTGGGAGGAGATCCTGCCCCCTCCTGTATGCGTATAAAAAAAATTACATTTCAAGTGGGATGTTGTATTGAAATTCTGTGCCCCAACTGTGATCAAAGAGTACTGGCATGATCCTATTGACCTATATGGGCAAACTTGGGATGTTCAAATCCAACCAAGGCTGCCGCATCTGTACCACCCTCTCTGGCTGCCATAGTAGGATTTACTGTAGGTGGGCTGCCGGAGGTGGTAAAAATGCAGATCAACCTCTTTTTTTATTGGGGACCCAGCAGTTTTAAGTGGTTTGACTTTGACCTCTAACTGCCTCTTTTGCTGGACAGCTTAGTCTGATAAAAGAACTTGAATAACAACAGACTTACAGGCAGGATTACCAGGCAATAAAGCTGTGTTATGGGGGGGGACCCCAAAAAAAAAATAGAATATCATACCAGTGACTGACTACATCATAGATGTCATTTTTTATTTTGCCCAGAGTTCCACTTCAAGTATGGGAATTCAGGGGGGAAATGCTGTTAGAGATGTCATGGGGACTATTTCACTTACACTTGTTCTGACATAGAAAGCCAGGCACTGAGAATGGACCACCCGGGGCAGAGAATATTGTCCATGTATATATAGAGTCCCCACAAAGCGTAACACGTAACACCAGATTATTTCCATAACACTCACTCATGACACTCACTTAAATATAATGGTCCATTTAAATGTGCACAGATTTCCTGTAAGATCGATCAATGACGTGTAAAGATCAAGAAAAAAAATGACTGTTTTCTTCTCTCTCTAGGACAAAACGATGAACGTCTCAACATCAGACAGCCTTATATCTGGGTTCCGTACATCAGTAAGGCTGAACTGGATAAAAAGATGGAGGACAAACAAACGCAAACAACTCCATCAAGAAATTATGACCAGAAGACTGTACAGGCCTCAACTATGGAGGACAAAGACATACAAGTCACTCCATCCACCGATGAGGACCAGAAGACTGTACAGACGGTGTCTATGGAGGACAAGACCATACAAGTCACTCCATCCACCGATGAAGACCAGAAGACAGCACAGGCTGCCACTATGGAGGACAAAGAAACACAAGTCACTCCATCAACCACTGAGGACCAGAAGATTATACAGGCCTCAACTATGGAGGACATAGGAATACAAGTCACTCTATCCATCAATGAGGACCAGAAAACTGTACAGACGGTGTCTATGGAGGACAAGAACATACAAGTCACTCCATCCACCGATGAAGACCAGAAGACAGCACAGGCTGCCACTATGGAGGACAAAGAAACACAAGTCACTCCATCAACCACTGAGGACCAAAAGATTATACAGGCCTCAACTATGGAGGACATAGGAATACAAGTCACTCCATCCACCAATGAGGACCAGAAAACTGTACAGACGGTGTCTATGGAGGACAAGAACATACAAGTCACTTCATCCACCGATGAAGACCAGAAGACAGCACAGGCTGCCACTATGGAGGACAAAGAAACACAAGTCACTCCATCAACCACTGAGGACCAAAAGATTATACAGGCCTCAACTATGGAGGACATAGGAATACAAGTCACTCCATCCACCAATGAGGACCAGAAAACTGTACAGACGGTGTCTATGGAGGACAAGAACATACAAGTCACTCCATCCACCGATGAAGACCAGAAGACAGCACAGGCTGCAACTATGGAGGACAAAGAAACACAAGTCACTCCATCAACCACTGAGAAACAGAAGACTGTACAGGCGGTGTCTATGGAGAACAAAAACATACAAGTCACTCCATCCACCGATGAGGACCAGAAGACTATACAGACGGTGTCTATGGAGGACAAGAACATAAAAGTCACTGCATCCACCAATGAAGACCAGAAGACTGTACAGGCTGCAGCTATGGAGGACAAAGAAAGACAAGTCACTCCATCAAGCAGCAAGGACCAGAAGACTGCAGAGGCCACATCTATGAAGGGCAAAGAAACACAAGTTACTCCATCAACCAAGGACATCAAAATTGAAATCAGAAATAAGAAAAAAAATAAAAAGAAAAAAAAGAAAAAAAAATCTTCATCCATCAGTAGCACAAACCATGAGATGGCCTCACCAATCCCATGCGCCAGTGCCATCAAAGACCAGTCATGCGTACTCTCCTTTCAAAAGATGACCTACCATAGAATACTTGGAGAGGGATCCTATGGGAGTGTGCTGTTAGCCTCTCATCCTGATATTGACCAGAACCTGGCGGTTAAAATTGTGGAAAAGAAAGGCATACTTAAAGCTGATGAGTGCGAGATTATTTTCACAGAACGTGACGTGCTGAAGGCAGCCAGCGAGAGTCCATTTATTACACGTCTATTTGGAACGTTCCAGACAAAGGTAAGTCTTTTCTCCTTCCAATTTCTTCACCTCTTTCCTGTACTGCACTCCACTACTGATCCAGACCCCCTAAAATTGTTCTGCAAATGGTGACTTTTTTGGGAGCTGAAATTTACACAAGGCTAAGCATCCCCCTTCCGCCTCATATGACGGTCTTCACACCTGTCAAATAGTGCCTTAGGCACAGAGTGCTGAATTGTGAGAGGCGGAAGGGAGCTTCACTTGTGTCCCACACCAGGTTTTTCCTGAGGGGTCCGGCTGTAGTGGGTGGAAAGCAGTATGGGGAAGAGCAGAACTCTAGAGTACCTCCTACAAGCCTAGAGGTTGGTTAGGTAAACTGTACAGAGAAGAGGTTTTATTTTAAAAACTCATTTTAGGAAACTGCCATTGCTGGCCTGCTTTTTGAAATGACTACCTGGTTGCTTCCGATATCAAAACTTTGAGTCACTTAGAAAAAAGTCTGCAGCTAGCAATACAGGAGAAGTCAGGGCTTCTGATCTACATGGGGCTTCCAGGATGGTGAACCAAATAATTAATTCATTCGATCACCAGAACAGCCAGACAAAGCTAGCATTGCAATAAGGACAGTCTAGCAATGACGATCTTCATAGTTTCTCTGTCCAGTTTTCCTAACTTGTGTGTGTGTCTCTGTCTATTACAAAATGAAATCCTGCATGTCTATAATGTAAACTTTACCTCTTATTTTTACACAGAATAATCTCGTCTTTGTCATGGAAGGCCTGAGCAGAGGGGATCTCTTTGACACCGTGATTTCAGGTCCATATCCCAAGGACACCATCAGGTAAGATCAATAACCGGGCCACTCTGGAGTGGGGGGTTACCGACCATTGAGGAAATGGCAGTGATGTGATCACCCCCTTCACCTGAGCCCTGACCATCCACACCTCTATGTACTATAGGGGGGAGTCATTTCATCTTTAGATTTAATTGGTCTGCAATGATTTGGGATGCTAATTCATATATCTCTTTCCCCATCAGATACTTCATAGCAGAAATGATCTGTGGTCTGCAGTTTCTGCATTCTAGGGAGATAATCCACAGAGACATCAAGCCTGAAAATATCCTCTTGGATGATGACGGCCACATCAAAATCACTGATTTTGGCATGTCAGTTACTGGAGTCACAGAGTCCAAGAGGATTAAAGGACAATGCGGGACACCAACGTACACGGCGCCAGAGGTAAGATACGTGCTAACCACCTTATATTAGATCTAATTGTAATGTTTGTTATTATGGGATATAGAGATACGATAAAGGGGGCTCACTTTTCACTAAATGAAGAATTTCTCCACTGGTACCCTGTTTGCTTTCAATGGGTTTTCAGACTGGAACTATGTCCCCAACAAAAGGTGGGAATTTCTGAGACATTAAGGTCAGGTGTTGATAGCAGGCTCTGTTTGGCCCGATTCACACATACAAATGGGATAAAAGCTTCAGGGATTGTCCACCTGCTGGACTCCTTCTCGTTAACATGATGAGCGTTTGTGAACATTGAGCTATTGGGGTCAGTGTACCTCTATCTGCCCCTTTAAAAAGGACTATTAAAGTGTAGGCAAAACCTTTTTCTTTTTGTTTTGGTAAGAGCAGGGAAGGGTTTGATCCTCTGACAGTTTTACATAGGTGTCCCCATTGGGACCCCATCTGTTTGTACTGGTGACCACTGTCATTGAGAGGAAAAGTAAGATCCAAAGTTTTAGAGTTTTCCCCAGAACATGAGGTGAGGAGAAACCTTCAATGGGGAAGCCTGTTCTGGGGGAAAATTCTTTAAGAGAGAAATTTCCCTCAATTTGGGAGACTTCAACCAATTTTAATTTGTATCTCTGGGAGACCCAAGGTCCCACAATTCACAAGCTCCGCCTTACTTTAATGTCTTTTGAGCACAATTTTAGGACTCCTGGTAGGCTTCATATGTCACATATACTAGCATGGAGTCATCTCTGTCCTCCGTCTGGCCTAACAATGAGCTTATTTATTTATCTTTCTCTCCATTATGTTTTTACAGATCCTTCAAAATTTGCCATACTTTGGCATGGTCGACTATTATGCATTGGGAATAATAGTATATTGTATGGCAGTCGGCAGACATCCATTTCTTAGTGGCAAAGAGTCCTTAAAGGAAGAATTGAAGATAGTGACCACCGTGGAACCGGATTATCCAAAAGACATGGACCCTACACTCTGCGACATCATAAAGACTGTAAGTATACATAGAGGTTTTATATCTTTTAAGGGACAAAGTCCTTTCCAGGTTACATATATCTTATTAGGATTTTAGAAGACACATTAGAAATTTCATGTTTACCTGCACACATCTATTGAAGTCATAGCAGTACTTTCAGCAAGCTGACTGCTTAACCACTTAATAACCGCCCTATAGCCGAATGGCGGCTTCAGGGCGGTTTCTTAACTCTGGGAGGCCGTCATATGACGTCCTCCCAGAATTCCGCTCTCGCGCGCCCCTGGGGCGCGCACTTGAGAGCATCCGTAACCGCCGGGTCCGCATCACGGATCACGGTAAACGGCCGCTCATAGCGGCCGTTTACCACGTGATCGCTCCGTCAAATGACGGAGTGATCACTTGTAAACAAACCGGCGTCATGTTATGACGCCGGTTCCTCCCTCCCCCTCTCTGTACCGATCGGAACAGCGGAGGGGGAAGAGATCGGTGTCAGCAGCGATGTGGGCTGCATCTGCAGTGCCCACATCGCTGCTCACCGAAAATTAACCCTGCAATAACCCTGCAATAACTCTGCAATAACTCTGCAATAACCCTGCAATAACTCTGCAATGATTTTTACATGTAGGAGAGAAATGTCAGAATTGTCCTGGGTGCTCCAGAACGCCTGATGGCGCTCCCTGCATGTTGGGCCTCTGTATGTGGCCACACTGTGTAAAAGTCTCACACATGTGGTATCGCCGTACTCGGGAGTAATAGCAGAATGTGTTTTGGAGTGTAATTTGTGGTATGCATATGCTGTGTGAGAAATAAACTGATAATATGACAATTTTGTGAAAAAAAAAAAAAAAAATCTTGATTTTGCAAAGAATTGTGGGAAAAAATGACAACTTCAAAAAACTCATCATGCCTCTTACTAAATACCTTGGAATGTCTTCTTTCCAAAAAGGGGTCATTTGGGGGGTATTTGTACTTTTCTGGCATGTTAGAGCGGGTTCACACAGCGGGCGATGCGAGGCGACACGACTCGCCTCGCCTCGCTCTCGCAAGTCGCCCCCGTTCTGTACAATGGAACCGTTCTGAGAGGAGCGACTCGAGTCGCTCCTGTACTACTTTTGGGCGACCTCGGGGCGACTTGCATTGACTTCTATACAGAAGTCATTTGCAAGTCGCCACTGAGGCCGCGGCAGGTCGCGGCGAGGCAAGTCGGAGTCGCCTCGCCTCGCCTGCAGTGTGAACCGGCCCTTAGGGTCTCAAGAATTGAAATAGGCCGTCAGTACTTCAGGTGTGATCAATTTTCAGATATTGGCACCACAGCTTGTGGACTCTATAACTTTCACAAAGACCAAATAATATCCACCAATTTGTACTTATTTTTACCAAAGATATGTAGTGGTATAAATTTTGGCCAACATTTTTGAAGAAAAAATTACTAATCTGCTAAATTTTATAACAGAAATGAAGAAAAATTCATTTTTTTACAGAATTTTCTGTATTTTTTCTTTTATAGCACAAAAAATTAAAAAACCCAGCGGTGATTAAATACCACCAAAAGAAAGCTCCGTTTGTGTGAAAAAAAGGACAAAAATGTCATATAGGTCCAGTGTTGCATGACTGAGTAATTGTCATTCAAAATGTGAGAGCACCGAAAGCTGAAAATTGGTCTGGTTATTAAGGGTGTTTAAGTGCCCAGTGGTCAAGTGGTTAATGGAAGGATCTGTCTTCACCTGTCATAAGGAAAGCAGTAGCGCCTGTGTCCCTTGTGATGTCCGGTGAATGTCCAGTGAATTCAATTTCTGGGGACATTCCATATACAGACAGCATATATGATGGGGCTGCCATCATCATAAGAGTGATATAAGAAATGTGTAACTGTCAGAATTAAATATTAAAAGGGGAGTTCTATTGTTCAGAGATTGTTCATGTTATTTCAGTGTTTCTTATTATATTCTTTTGCTTTTCACAGTTTCTATGTAAAGATCAAGAGAAGCGGATGAGGCTAGTAAGCAACATCCGAAAACACCCCTTCTTACGGAAGGTGGACTGGAAGGAGACAGAGCAACGGAAATCACCGCCACCATTTCCATCAGCAGATGTAAGTATACAAATAAGGGAGGAGCAGGGCAGCCATCAGAAATTGTGGGGCCCCTTACACAGCTTTAGGCCTGGGCCCTCCCCCTAAATCTGACCACCAACATTCTCCAGGGTCCCGCCACTGGCTGTCGCACTGAATCTGCCCACTAGCCATCCCACCAAGTCCTTTAGTGCCTCAGCCCCTCTCACACATGTAGCCTCTGAGCCCCTCTTACACCTGTACACTCTGAGCTCCCCTCACACCTGTACACTCTGAGCTCCCCTCACACCTGTACGCTCTGAGCTCCCCTCACACCTGTACGCTCTGAGCTCCCCTCACACCTGTACTCTCTCAGCCCTACCTCACACCTGTACTCTCTCAGCCCTACCTCACACCTGTACGCTCTGACCTCCCCTCACACCTGTACTCTCTCAGCCCTACCTCACACCTGTACTCTCTGAGCTCACCTCACACCTGTACTCTCTGAGCTTCTCTCACACCTGTACTCTCTGAGCTTCTCTCACACCTGTACTCTCTCAGCCCTACCTCACACCTGTACGCTCTGAGCTCACCTCACACCTGTACTCTCTCAGCCCTACCTCACACCTGTACGCTCTGAGCTCACCTCACACCTGTACGCTCTGAGCTCACCTCACACCTGTACTCTCTGAGCTCACCTCACACCTGTACTCTCTGAGCTCACCTCACACCTGTACTCTCTGAGCTCACCTCACACCTGTATGCTCTCTGAGCTCACCTCACACCTGTACTCTCTGAGCCCATCTTACACCTGTACGCTCTTAGCCCCTCTTACACCTGTACGCTCTGAGCTCCCATCACAAGTGTGCGCTCTGAGCTCCCCTCACACCTGTACTCTCTGAGCCCCTCTCACACCTGTATTTTCTGAGCTCCCCTCACACCTGTACGCTCTGAGCTCCCCTCACACCTGTACGCTCTGAGCCCCTCTTACACCTGTACGCTCTGACCTCCCCTCACACCTGTACGCTCTGAGCTCACCTCACACCTGTATGCTCTGAGCTCCCCTCACACCTGTACGCTCTGAGCTCCCCTCACACCTGTACGCTCTAAGCTCCGCTCCCACCTGTACGCTCTGAGCCCCCCCCCTCACACCTGTACGCTCTGAGCACCCCTCACACCTGTACGCTCGGAGCCCCCCTCACATCTGTACACTCTGAGCCCCTCTCACACCTGTACGCTCTGAGCTCCCCTCACACCTGTATGCTCTGAGCCCCTCTTGCACGCATAGAGGAGCATCACTGAAGCTCCTCTGCACCCGACCCTGCCTTCTCATATCCCTGCCAGTCGGTTGGGCCCTTCCAGACGCTGCGGCCCCTTACAAGTGTATGGGCTGTACCCCCCTGATGGCGGCCCTCGGGAGATTTATAGGTATTTTTTTTCTGAATAAATCAGAAGCATTGACAAAACTTTTCTCTTTTCAGATTCCTGAGGAAGATCCTGGGGAAGATGACACAGCGGATGCATTCATTAAACGTGTAGAAAAAGACTATAGGAAGCCAATAGAGCCAGAGAAGCAGAAGAAATTCTATGGCTTCAGCTACGTGAGTGAGCATCTGAAGCAGTAGCCAGTGGCCTCATCACCACCATAGAGAGGCAGTAACATCAACGTACAGCCTCATCACCACCATCGGAGAGGCAGGATCCTCACCGTAGAGCCTCATCACCACCATCAAGGAGCCAGGATCCTCACTGTAGAGCCTCATCACCACCATCAGAGAGCCATGATCTTCACCGTAGAGCCTCATCACCACCATCACCACCATCGGAGAGGCAGGATCATCAATGTAGAGCCTCAGATCATTAAAGTCTGAAGGATCTACAATCATCTAATTTGACATTTATTTTTCAGGGACAAACATCGACTTTTCAAGGTCCCAATGATATAGGTAGGAAGATACATTTTATTTATCATCTACAGATGACAAGACATAAATACATTGTGACAACGACCATTGACTTTCCTATTACCAAAACCTCCAGAGAATCTGGTTGTGTCACAGATCAGACCACTCATCACATGTACTCTGACTGCTGCATGATAGAGGCGTATGATGGCACACGTGACATGGGCATGCGTACTGTGTATTCATAGAGCAGCCACAATCCAGAAGGCCATCCAGAGAGAAGCCTGATCTCATGCTCCACCCCCAGGGAACAACCCGCTCAGACCACTCTCAAAGAGTCAGGACATGTGGAGGAGGAGCAGGTTATAGGGGAGGAGTCCAACTGGCATATAATTGGGAAAAAAACAGGAGTGTCACTCTTCTTAAACCACTAAGGGCTCCTTCACACCTGCCATTTTAGCATGCGGCAATGGCGTATTTTCCATGGCTGCAAAGTGTGCAGTGCACATGGGCCCCACGGGGGGGTGGGGTCCATTGTGTTTTGACCTACACTGCACCCATGAAACTGTGAGAACCACTTACATGCCGGATAGAATCCTCCCCCCATAGCCCACTCTTCCTCCATATTTCCTGCCAATAGCATCTGCAGCATTGACTCTCTGGGAGTGATCTGGGTGGGTTGCTCCCCAGGGGGGGAGGGGGGACTTGGGAATGGGTCTCCCTCTAGATGGCTTCCTGGAATTATATCCATGTAACACCAGAAAATGTATGGGGTTACATAGATGGAGGTCTTAGTAATAGGAAAGTCAGTGGATATTGTCACAATGTTTTTATGTCTTGTTATCTGTAAATGAGAAATAAAATGTACATTCTTATCTATACCGCCTTGATGTGGGGACCTTAAAAAGTCGGACTTTGTCCCTGAATAGTAAAAGTCAAATCAGATCCGAGGCTATATATTGCTAACAAATCAAATGCATGTTCTGATCTATATTGTCTTGAACAGTATAGAAAGTCGTGCATTTCACTGGGAGATAAACTGGTCACCCCTAGACTGATGATTCAGGGACTATCCGATCGCCTTAGTGGGTCAGGAAGGAATTTTTTCCCCTTTGGAGTCCATCTGACTGAGGGGGTTTTCGCCTTCCTCTGAATCATCCTGAAGGTTTAGGAGTGTGAAAAGCCCTCATCTCTGAGGAGTCAGAGGATAACAATGACCAATCTCCAATAGATAGATGAGGAACTGGTCACCCTAGACTGATGATTCAGGGACTATCCGATCGCCTTAGGGGGTCAGGAAGGAATTTTTCCCCTTTGGTGCCCATCTGACTGAGGGGGTTTTCGCCTTCCTCTGAATCATCCTGAAGGTTTAGGAGTCTGAAACGGTCCCACCTCTGAGGAGTCAGATAATAACAGTGATGGACCGACCAATGTTCTCTGAAGACCTACAATAATTTTCTTGTAAAAATGTTTCCTTGTAAAGAATTTGAAATTTCAATAAAATTGTGTGTACCTTAATTGTCTTTTGTATGTAAAGGTTTTTTTCCTATCTCTATATTTTAATATAATGATGAATGACAGCAGGGTGGGGAGTCTCATCCCATATTTCATGATTATATCACCCTTAGGCTATGGGATGGTGAGGGGAAACACTATTAACATAGGGTTGCCAACTGTCTGAAATTCACCTCGACAGTCCAGGTTTTGAATCATGTGTCTGTGTTTCAGTTCACCTCAAACTCAGACACATTATTAAGACAGGAACATGGCTCGGAACAGGGCCAGACAGCAGGGTTAGGGGGCATTAAGTGTGCCGCATTACCATTTCCTTTGGAGCACCCAAAGATTGATTGGACCCTGGGCAAAATTTTTTTTTGCCCCCCCCCATGCAGTTTTGCTCTCCACCTGCTTTGAGACATACAATAAAATGCAGCTAGACTTAAAATCAGTTTACTGAATCAGATCAGACAACGATTGGTTGCCAGAGGTTACGGTGTATCATTACCACTCACTGACTAGAGGTTACAGCACATAATTTTTCCTTGTTTATTGGTTGCTAGAGATTACTCTACATCAATACTGCTCACTGATTGGTTACTATAGGTTACTGCACATCATTACTGCTTACTGTTTGATTGCTAGAGGTTACAGCACATCATCTAATCACTGCCTGCACACCATGGGCTAGGGAGGTGAAGGGGGCTATTAATGAACAGAAAACTCTTCGGGATCCTAGGACTCCTAGGCTCAGTGCTGGGGAGAGGGGAGCGTGTGATCAGTGGAAATGCTGATTTCTTTTAACACTGACTACCAATATAAAGAGGAGTTTCAACACTGGCCACCAATGTAATAGGCGTTTACACTGACCACTAATGTAATAGAAGCATTCACAGTAACCACCAATGTAAGGAGGGAGATTTACACTGACCACCAATGTAAGGGGGGCGTTCATATTGGCCACTAGTGTGAATGAAGGGATTCTACACCAAGCACCAATGTAATGAAAATATTTACACTGACCACCAATATAAATGAGACATTTAGCCAGACATGTACGTAGCTGTAGTGCAACGTAAGCGTAGGACATACATGACAGGGTGCAAGGCTTACGCAGGGGAATGGTACGAGGGGTTAAGAAGGTTACAAGGCTTACCTGATTGGAGGATGGTGTAAGAGGGGGTGGAGTAGAGTTAATGTGAAGGCACGTGAGTCTAGGAGGGTCAGCAGTCTGGAGCAGCAGGTCAGGAGGAACGTTCAGGATCAGCCACCTGGAAAAGATGAGTGGGTTAGAGCAGCTTTGGGCCCAGCTTAGATCAGCCGCAGAACAGCATGGCGCAGACTGGTTACAAAGCCAAATTGCGGCCACCCTTCAGGGGGTAGGGCAGGGACCTTCCGCAGATGGGGTACCCTCGACACGGGCAAGGAGGTCTCGGCCCCCTGTGCGCCTTAGCCCTGACATTGCCCCCCGTACTCAGCGCCGGCTTGGGAGCCCCAGTTGGGCCCCTTCAGGCCCCCCTGCTAAGCAGACACCCCGGTCGTCTAGTGGGGGGCCTGGGAGGAATCCCCGTCCATGGCTGAGTCCCAGAGGGAGGGGGGTCACTCACCGGATCCTGCCTCAGGCCACCTCCAGGACCGCGCGATCGGTAGTGGTTCCAGTGGTTCCCCCTGGCGATGCTCCGGTCGGGGGGGCCGCTCGACGGGGGAGAGTGGGGTCCTCGGGCGCCGGCCTTGTCCCGGAGGCGGCCGTCGGCCTGCCACGTGTGGGCGCCATCTTAGCTTCGGGGGGGGGCCCATTAGCAGATGCAGAGCGGCAGTCGGGTGGCCACGCCTCCAGGCATGTTTCTGTGCCTGGGAGGGAGGGCCAGCGGAGGAACAGCGCGCGCGCGCTCGGCGCGGCGCACGCTGATGACGTCAGCGGAAGTGAGGTCGGCGCGACCGGAAGTGATGTCCTTGTAAACAAAAAACATGGCGGCCGCCATGTACAGCGACAGGAAACCGGTCGGGAGCGGCCTGGGCCGTCTGGCATGCCAGCGCAGAGGCCCCCGAGGGTCAGGACACTGACGGAGGACAGCAGCATGGAAGAGGGAGAGCTGCAGGAGGACGAGTGCGATCCGGCGGCGGCAGTAGGGGCAGCGGCTGGAGAGCCTTCCAGGCAACAGCAGCCCGGTAAGTCCTTGGGGTCTGTGGGGGGGTTTCTTGCGGGGGTGAGTGGGGGGGAGGCAGGGGTGGGGGGGGCGAAGGGGGGGGGGGAGTTGTTGGTGGTGTTGAAAGAGCTGCTGCGCAGCCTGCAGGGTGACTCGGGGCCGGTGCACGCCCCGAGTACTCCATGGGTAGGGCCGCCCGCCGCGGCTCGGGTAGAGCTGGGGACGGCTGTCCCCTCCGGGTTGGGGTTGTCGGTGGGTGGGGTGGCAGCGGAGACGCAGACAGAGAGGGAGGTGCTGGCGCGGAAGGACGGCGAGGGACCAAGTGGGGCTGCGGTGGACAAAGACAAGGATGCTGAAAAGATTCGCTTGGCGGATGCGGCGAGGAGCGAAGTTTATGTGTGCTTCGAGGGACCGTTAGGGGCGCATTTGAAGAAGGAGGTGAGGGAGAAGATTTGGAAGGACGAATTTGTGGAGATCTTCTCGTTGTTGCCGTTGGAGAAATTTAATTTAGACAGGGTCAAGCCTGATGAGAGCAAGAAAGAAGAGGAGGAGAAGAGGAGATATAGGCTTATTCCGCGCACGTTTGCGAATTGGCTGCAAGCGTTTGCGATTTTAGCTAGCGTGATTGGGGAAAAGGCGCCGGAGAATTGTTCGGCGTTGTTCTGTTACCTGGAGGCCATTAGTGAGGCGCACAGGGTTTATGGGGGCTTGGCCTGGTTACGTTATGACGAACAGTTTCGTCAACGCAAAGCGGTACGGACGTCCATTAGGTGGGACCACAAGGACATCAGCCTGTGGATGAAGTTGATGACTTCGGCCCGGGCCCCGGGACAGTTTTTTCCAGGGGGGGCCGGCGCCGCCGCCTCAGCGGGATCGCTGGCCCCAAAAAAGAAGGGGGTCTGCTGGCAATTTAACGACGGGACGTGCAAGTTTGGTAACGCCTGTCGTTACAAGCACGAGTGTTCGGGATGCAGTGGAGGGCACCCCTTCGCACGTTGTTTCAGACAGGGCAAAGGTCGTACTGGAGATTTCGCTGGAAAAAGGGATGACGCCGGTGAGGCTGGAAAGGATGCTTCCTTTCCTAAGTAGGTATCCTGATCGTGCGGCGGCGGGGTTGTTGGAGGCTGGTTTTCGGGATGGGTTTAGGATTCCGAGTGCGTTGAGGGAGGTTCCCCCGCTGGCCAAGAATTTAAGGTCGGCTTTGCTGCATGAACACGTGGTGTCGGCAAAATTGGCTAAGGAGGTGGCGTTGGGCCGGATGGCCGGCCCATTTCTTGCCCCTCCGATGGCGGATCTAGTGGTCTCGCCTTTGGGGGTTGTTCCGAAGAAGGAACCGGGGCAATTCAGGATGATTCACCACCTGTCTTACCCCAGGGGCGGATCGGTAAATGATGGTATTGACCCGCAAGCTTGTGCGGTTACTTATACATCATTTGATGCAGCGATAGCGTGGGTGAGAAAGTATGGCAGGGGGGCTCTTCTGGCTAAAACGGATGTAGAGGCGGCATTTCGTTTGTTGCCGGTACATCCAGGGAGTATGCGCTTGTTGGGTTGTTGCTGGCAGGGGTCGTATTTTGTCGATCGCTGCTTGCCCATGGGATGTTCTATCTCGTGTGCACTTTTTGAGCTGTTCAGTTCGTTTTTTGAATGGGCTGTACGGGAGACGGCGGGAGTCAACTCGGTCATACATTACCTGGATGACTTCCTGTGTGTAGGGCCGCCAGGATCCCGCGGCTGCGGGATCCTGCTGGGGACGTTGCAACATTTGGCCGAACGGTTTGGGGTTCCCTTGGCGAGGGAGAAGACGGAGGGTCCCAGGTCGGAGATAGTGTTTTTGGGAATCACGATTGATTCCATGGCCATGGAATGTAGGTTGCCTGAGGAGAAGGTGGTGGCGCTGCGGCAGGAGGTGGTCGCAGCGCGGGGAAAACGAAAACTCAGGTTGAAGGAATTGCAATCGCTCCTGGGCAAATTGAATTTTGCTTGCAGGATTATGCCTATGGGGAGAATTTTTTGCAGGAGACTGGCGGCAGCCACAGCAGGGGTGAAGGTGCCCACTCATTTTGTGCGGTTGTCCAGAGACTTACGGGATTATCTGGGTGTATGGGGGGTGTTCCTGGTGGAGTTTAATGGGAGAGCGATTGTGCAGGAGGGACCGGTCAGCAACGCTGATTTGGTTTTGTTTACTGACGCAGCGGGTTCGGCAGGTTATGGAGCTTATTGCCAGGGGCAATGGAGTGCCGAACCATGGCCGGACTCTTGGAGGGAGGCGGGGTTTTTAACTAACCTGGCGTTACTGGAGCTTTTTCCCATAGTTCTGGCGGTGGAATTGTGGGGGGACAAGCTCCGGGATAAAAAAGTGCGCTTCCATTGTGATAACATGGGAGTGGTGGTGGCCATAAATAATGTTTCGGCCTCCTCCCCCCCGGTGGTTAGGTTGTTAAGGAGGTTGGTACTCAGTTGTTTACGGATTAATGCGTTTGTTTATGCGGTGCATATCCCTGGGATTGAGAATAAGTTGGCGGATGCTCTGTCTCGTTTCCAGTGGGAGGACTTTCGCAGAATGGCTCCGGACGCGAACAGACGCGGGGACCCGTGCCCTCCAGAGATGTGGGGGATTGCGCTGGAATCATCGGAGGACTGATTCAGCAGTCGTTGAGTGCAGGTACTCGCGCGGCTTATAATGCAGTGTGGAGGGAATGGTCGAACTGGTTGGGTGAGGTTGGGGGGTCGGAGGGCCCGGCTGAGCTGCTGCGGTGGGTATTGTGTTTTATCTGTTACAATTATGTGTCTGGGGTGTCGGGCTCGGCAGTCAGCAAGAAAATGTCGGCTTTGGCCTTTTTGTTTCAATGTAAGGGGTTGGCGGATGTGACTAAGAATTTTTTAGTTAAAAAGGCGTTGAGGGGTTTTAGAAGAGGGGCGGCAAAACGGGATTTGCGGCGCCCGATTTCTTTTGAGGTTTTGGGTATTTTGTTGAGCCACGTCCGGGAAGTGTGTTCTTTGGTTTTTGAACAACTACTTTTCCGAGCTGCTTTCCTGGTGGCATTTTTTGGGGCGTTTCGGATAGGAGAATTGGTGTCGCCATCTAAAACAGCTCCGGGGGGTTTGGGGAGGGGTGATGTTTCATGGGCCCCTTCTTCGGTGGTGATTTTGGTCAGGAAGTCCAAAACGGACCAGTTGGGTAGAGGGGTGCGGGTAACATTGTTTCGGGGGACGGACCCTAGTTTTTGTCCGGTGGAGGCTTTAAGGGTTTATTTGGAGGTTCGCCCGGACCGGGACGGGGTGTTATTCATGCATGCGGATGGTTCATGCCTTTCGCGGTTTCAATTTACGGCAGTGTTGAGGAAGTGTTTGCGGAGCGGGGGTTTGTCTCCGGGAGAGTATGCTGCTCATTCCTTCCGGATAGGGGCGGCCACGGAGGCAGCTAGATGGGGATTGCCGGAAGAGGTTATTAAGCAAATTGGGAGGTGGGAGTCTCGGAGGTATCGGCTTTATGTGCGACCGCACCTCGTGTAAAAGGGGTGGGAGTATGGTCATTGGAGTGGTCGGCTATATGTTTTTGGTTGTTTTGGGTTGGGTTGGTTAATTTTTGGTTATGTCATTTCAGAGCCGGGATGTCTCATTTGGATTTTGGGACATTCTTGTGTGTTCTGGGGGGCTAGACGGGCGGATGTACGGCCGGACGGCAGGCAACTCAGACTGTCCAGGGATGAAGGCCGGGTTCGATGGATTGGCATCCCGGGACTGATGTGGCACAGGGTGGTGTCAGAGGTTCATCGCTATGCGGGCCTGGATCGGGCACCGGACGTACTGGTCCTACATGTGGGAGGTAATGACTTGGTTGTCAGGCCGATGCGCAACATCATTAAAGACATACGGTGGGACTTCCTCAGGCTTCGTACTGCCTTCCCGGACATGATTATTGTGTGGTCCGATATTGTGGCCCGCATGTCTTGGAGGGGGGCCCGGTCTTGTGAGAAGATTAATAAGGCCCGGAAAAAGGTGAACAAAGAGGTGGGGAGGTTTGTTGCCCGGAATGGTGGTATTGTGGTGAGGCATTGGGAGTTGGAAGTGGAGACGTGGAGGTATTTACGGGGGGATGGTGTCCACCTTAACCCAATCGGGATTGACCTGTGGGCTTTGGGGTTGGAAGATGGCATTGGCAGGGCTCTGCAGGTGTGGCGGCAGGCACAAGGGTGAGGTGTCACTCTTGTGCTGCTGTGGCGGTAGGGTCCTTGACGGCTGGTATGCAATCTATCTGTTCCAAATTAGGTTTTGGTAAAGTTAGGACCCATCATGGGTATGGAGTCCTCCCGGGTGGTCTGGCGGCTGGCCAGACTGACGGGCTAATAAGTTGGGGGTCTGTGGTCAATTGGTAAGTCCCCGAGGCAAGTTGGCGGCTGGGGACGAATGCCATAAAAAGTTGGGATTACAGGCTCAAGTTGAAATGGGGTCGTCAGGGATCAACAACTGTTTATCTGATGAGCTGGTTTTGGTTACAAGAAAATATATGGTAAAATAAAATGGTTACAGAAGTTTTAAAGAAAAAGTTTTAGTTTGGTTTATTGTTTAAATAAAGGCCTGGAAAGGCCATTTACATCCAGCAGGTGTCTGTGTCATTTTTTATAAGAAAAGGTATAAAAGGGGTGTACATGTATGGATTGGCGTAGTAAAGTATCTGGCTACCTTGTCATGCGTTCACATTTGTGTGTGTTTGGAAAGTATGCAAAATCGCTTTCCAAGGTAACCCTGAGACAGCGCTTCTCCTAGGGGTTTATCTGATGCGGGGAGGAGCCGTGAGCGCCGCCGGGGGATCCCAGAAGATGAGGTTTGGGGCCACTTTGTGCAAAACGAACTTCACGGTGGAGGTAAGTATGATATGTTTGTTATTTAAAAAAATAAAAAAATAAAAAAAAAGTAAATGAAGGTTTAGTGTCACTGTAAAGGTGTCTGTTTAGACCCCTGATATCTCACCAAAACCACCCAGTGGGACTCCTAAAAAAATTGTACAAAATAAAATATAGAAGAAAAAAGGAAAAAATTTATAAAAATAAAATAGGTAAAAAATAAATAAAAAAACCGAAAATAAAAAACTGAAACAAGTGGCGGAACTACCAGGGACACAAAGGTTACACGTGCGACCGGGCAAGTGTGACTTTCTCTTCTCTGATTGTTCTCCACCATTGATAGAGCTGTATCTCACCATTTCTCTACAATCTCTGCTCCTTTCTAGAGGCCAAACATTGAGATCTTTATATCTTATGGAGATTGAGATCTTTATATCCTAATAACAGTTACATTTTCAACTAAAATAAAAATGACTGACACCTGTGGGGGGGACTACCAGGGTCACAAAGATCGCACCTGGGCTTGGAGGGAAGGGCCCCGGCCATGTAGGATCTAGTTACACCTCTGTTCTGGCACACTGCTTTTTATTGTTTCATTCTGGAAAAACATTGAATTTCAAATGATATCTGACCACAGTACTCCATACTCTTCAGCGCCCACATATTTTCTCCAGAAATCTCCTTCCTGCTGGATCTCTGACCTCAGTGATCTAACATCAGAGGTATAATTGGAACCTTTAGGGCCCTGGTGCAAAAAAGGGCTCCCCCTGACCTCCCAGGGCCCTCTCCATCAGTATCATGGCCCTTCCCTCCAAGGCCAGGTGCCTTTACTCCCATTCTGCGGCCCTTTATTATTGTCCGGCAGCGGGCCCCCTTCCTTTATAATTGACAACATTTTCAAAAAAATTTCATGGACATCCTTTTTTCACTCTGTGTTCAGCAAGTCATTCTAGGTGGAGAATGACTTGATTAGGGGAGGGGCATACATTTTAAATGGGTGTAATAAAAAAGTATGCAGTGCAGTAAGAAGTATCAGTGCAGAGCTATAGAGGATATGATATGTAACAGCAGGGCAGTCAGTGAGCAGTATGTCAGGGCAGAGCAGTCTTAATAGCATCATGGGCCCCTGGGCAAAGTAATACTCTGGGATCCCTAGAATGGAGACAGCGCAGGTAAACAGACATCAAGTAGGTGGGAGCAGACAAGCAGAGCTTCCCCTTTGGGAGGAGCTCCACATTAACTACATGAACAATCATTCTGTACAGCAAAGAAACAGTGGGAAAAAAAATACATACATATAGTAAAAAAGTTGTCCTGTGCATATATCATATCTGCTAGATTGAGTGCTCCCCTTCCCAGCACTATGGCCTCTCTACACACCAGATATGCCCCCTGCACTCTGACCTCACTACATCCCAGATATCCCCCCCAGCACTCTGACCCCTCTACACCCCAGATAGCCCCCAGCACTCTGACCTCTCTACGCCCCAGATATCCCCCCAGCACTCAGACCCCTCTACATCCCAGATATCCCCCCCCAGCACTATGACCCCTCTACACCCTAGATATCCCCCCAGCACTCTAACCCCTCTACACCCCAGATATCCCCCAGCACTATGACCCCCTCTACACGCCAGATATCCCCCCAGCACTCTGACCCCTCTACATCCCAGATATCCCCCAGCACTATGACCCCTCTACACCCCAGATATCCCCCAACACTCTGACCCCTCTACATCCCAGATATCCCCCCAGAACTCTGACCCCTCTACAGCCTAGATATTCCCCCAGCACTGTTACCATATACCATAAGATACCCCTTGTATTATCACCTCACTAAATGCCTGATACCCCCTATACTGTGGCCTCTCTACAGCCCTGATACCTCTAGCACTATAGTCAGCCAAGATACCCCAAGCATTGCTACCTCCTATACACCCCAGATCCCCCCTCAGCATGGTTTTACCCCATACACCCTTGATATCCCCAGCACCATTATTTCTTCCATGTAGTTCCCCCTTTTCCAATGGAGATACAGTGCATGTAAACTTTTGGCTCTGTGCCCACCTTCAGAATAAGACTCACCTATATCAATCAAGCTGGCAGGACAGGCGGAGGAGGGAGCATCCCTCCGGGCATTCCAAGCGCTTTGGTGCAAACAGTGCTGAACAGGTGGGCTCCCCATGACACCATCTACAATGCTACTTGTGCAGGTGGGCTCTCAGTGCTGCAGACTATGCTGCTCCCACTCCAGCTTTTACCCCGCAGCCTTCGAGTATTCAAGCTGCATGGGGCAGGGTCAAATCATCACTGGCGCTCTATCCCTGCCTCTTTCTGCTGGCTGTGAAATACTGGGTATCGTTCTGCACAGCACGGCGTACCGCTGCCAGTCTGCCTCCCCTGTGTATCCATCACTCTCAGTGCCATCATGGGACCCCCAATTTTGGGGCAGCGTGGGCTCAAGGACCAGTTCCTTTGGGGAAAGTGTAGGGGGCCCCCATGCATCTGGGGCCCCCAGGCAGCGCCCAGGCATGCCCACTCATTAAGACAGACCTGTGTTATGGCAGTCAGTGAGCAGTACATAGTGACAGGGCAGTCATTGAGCGGTAGGTCAGGTCACTCTGTGAGCGGTAGGTCAGGGCACTCGGTGAGCGGTAGGTTGGGGCATTCAGTGAGCAGTATGGCGGGCCAGTCAGTGAGCAGTATGGCGGGGCAGTCAGTGAGCGGTATGGCGGGGCAGTCAGTGAGCGGTATGGCGGGGCAGGCAGTGAGAGGTATGGTGGGGCAGGCAGTGAGAGGTATTGCGGGGCAGTCAGTGAGTGGTATGTTGGGGCAGTCAGTGAGCAGTATGTCGGGGCAGTCAGTGAGCAGTAAGTCAGGACAGTCGGTGAGCGGGATGATCCATGAGTCACTTACTACATTGCTGCAGACAGTAGCTTTCCCAGGCTGCTATGTGACTAAATAGGTGGGGAATTACCAGTCTCAATGTGCCCCAACAGCTGGGTATCTACCAAACTCAGTGTGCACTGACAGTTGTGAAACTATCAGTCCCAGTGTGCCCTAACAGGTGGGGATTGGGGAACCACTAGTCCCAGTAAGCCCTGACAGGGGGGAGGATCTACCAGTACCAGTGTGCTCCAAAGACAGGAACCTACCATTTTCAATGTGCTGTTGGCTAAGGGACTAGCATGGCCTGATAGAGAACTACATGTCCCAGCATGGCCTGATAGAGAACCACATATCCCAGCATGGCCTGATAGAAAACTACAAGTCCCAGTATGGCCTGATAGAGAACTACAACTACAATCTGATGCCCCCTAAAAATGCCGCCACTGTCCCTCACTGCCCGGTGTACTGCTGGCTGAGACCCGCGGCACTTTATTATTAATAACCCCCAGGCGCTGCTTGGCTCACTGCCCAAACAACTGGTTGCTAGACACAGCCCGCCTGGTGTCTAGCAACCAGTGATGTCATGACGAGGAGGAGAGCGGAGCCCCAGCATTCACAGCGAGCTGTAGGAGAATCTCCTCCTCGCGCCTAAGCTCCGCCCCGACCCCGGGGTTGGGCCTGATGTCTTTTCCTGCTCTGGAAGAAAGGTAGGAGGAATGCTCCCTGCCCCGAAGATGCTCACGGTCACTCGGCTCCCTCCTATACACTACCCCCCTCCAATCATGCTGCTGTACAGTCCCCCCATACTGCCCTCCACTACCCCCCTCCCATCATACTGCCCTCCACTACCCCCCCATCATACTGCCCTCCACTACCCCCTTCCATCATACTGTCCTCCACTGCCACCCCCTCCCATCATCCTGCCCTCCACTACCCCCTTCCCATCATACTGCCCTCCACTGCCACCCCCTCCCATAAAAAAAAACACTATAAAAAATGTAATTGTAAAATAAAATATAATGGTTAAAAAATATTTAAAAAATTAAATAACAAAAATTAAAAACTGTTGACCATGTCCACTGCCCTACTGACAATATCCACTGCCCTACTGACAATATCCACTGATCTACTGACCACGTCCACTACCCTACTGACCATGTCCACTGCCCTACTGACAATATCCACTGCCCTACTGACCACGTCCACTGCCCTACTGACACCGTCCACTGCCCTGCTGACACCTTACACTGCTCTATTGACACCATCCACTGCCCTACTGACACCGTCCACTGCTCTACTGACACCGTCCACTGCCCTACTGACACCATTCACAGTCCACACTGACACCACTGAAGGAACTACAAGCAAAAGTCTCTGTACATAGCTCATTCCAGAACCCTGCACTCTGTACATAACGCACTCCATACACTGCATGCTTTTATCCTTTTTTTAAATGAACGTGCCTTGGTTTTTTATGTATCCATAAGACTCTTGCTTGCGGAACAATAATAAAAGCATTTTTTATAGGTACAAGGCAGCCCGAGATTTGATTAATGATACCCCTTAAGCTCCTCCCACTGCCAGAAGTTTGACCACGCCTACCTTTACCTCGGCACGCTACGCAAGGTTATTTCCTTCCAGTGTCCCTCATTCTGAAGTTCAAAAGTTGGGAGGTATGGTTTTGGGTGTTGGGAGGTGGGCATGGTGAAGGAAAAGAAGCCCAGGGTGATGCCCCTCTCCTGGCTCTGGTGGGTCTTGTTGAAGGTGGCAGCGGAGGAGGCGGTGCCCAGCGTCTTGGCCAGCAAAGTTTTCCCGCTGTTAATGTGGTCCCACACCCCAACATTTGGCTTCAGAGTCTCCCCCCCTCTGCAGGAGCAATGCGTTCCAGCTTCGTAACTGAAAACGTCCTGGTTGTGCACTGCTTCCCCTTCCCTCCCAGAAACAAATGGTGGGGAATGTTGGTTGAACGTAGTGTACCCGTGTTCTATCAGATTAGGCAACCGCCAGATTAGGTAACAGAGTTGACGTTCCACGGGTTTGCTAATCTGACAGAACAGCAGCACCAGACATCTTACTACACCCAGCTATGGCTAGAATTTCAGAGTAACTTTAGCAATAAAGTGAGCGTATATAAATAAATATAGTGTATTGACATCTGTGATGCTGTTTCGATGTTTAATTTTGAAAGCCTAAAGCATGGGTGCTCAACCTGCGGCCCTCCATATGTTATGAAACTACAATTTTCATCATACCTCTGCCTTTGGGAGCTATGCATGTACCTGTTAGCCTTGTAATGCCTCATGGGACTTCTACAGTAGTTCTGCAGCAGCTGGAGGGCCACAGGTGGAACAACCATGCATAGCTCCCAGCTGTCCCTGATTTGGAGGGACTGTCCCTCTGTCCCTCTTTCCTCCTCATTTGTCCCTTATTTTGGTCTCATCTATAGAGTTGTGTATAAACTGCACTTTTTATCGTTCTAAAATAGTTTCCCAGTGCTAAACCTTTCATCCAATTTCTAAATTGCTGCTTTTGTAAATTTTAAAAGCCAATATAAAGGAATAGTAATGGTAAAAAAAGCCCTTGTGGGTTTGATTAACTTTTTTTTTTGGTTAAATCTCCTTTAACCACCTCAATACTGGGCACTTACACCCCCTTCCTGCTCAGGCCATTTTTCAGCTTTCAGCTCTGTCGCACTTTGAATGACAATTACGTGGTCATGCTACACTGTAACCATGTGAAATTTCTATCATTTTCTTCACACAATAGAGCTCTTTTGGTGGTATGTAATCACTCCTGGGATTTTGTTTTTGTTTTGTTTTTTAGGAAAAAATAAAAACCAAAAATTTTGAAAAAAAATAAAAAGTTTTTCTTCGTTTCTGTCAGTAAAATGTGGTAAATAAGTAATTTTTCTCCTTCACTGATGTACGCTGATGAGGCAGCACTGATGGGCATTGATAGGCTGCACTGATGGGCACTGATGAGATGGCACTGATGAGAAGGCACGAATATGCCGCACTTATGGGCACTGATGGGTGGCACTGGGCACAGATAGGCATCACTGGTGGGTACAGATAGGTGGCATGGATAGGCAGCACTGATAGGCATTGATGGGCAGCACTGATGACCAGCACTGGCTGGCATCACTTATGATCACTCATTGCTTTCACTTGTGGGCACACATTTCTGCCACTGGTGGCACGTAATTGTAATCAGGGCACTGATGATCAGTGCCTTGATTACATCCCTAGATGTCCTCTGTGAGGACATGCCACTGATCGGCTCGCCTCTCCTCATGCTCTGTCAGTGTGAGGCGAGGAGAGCCGATTACCGGCATCTCCGTGTTTGGACACAGCCGATCACATGGTTAAAGAACCGCGGCCGCTCTTTACACAGATTGGGGTCACGCCGTGTCCTAGCAACATGGAGCGGCCACAGTCGCCACGCTGTGCACCCCCGGGGGCACGCGAGAGTGGTCATTCTGGGAGGCCGTCATATGACATCCACCCAGAAGGAGAGCCACGCCGCCTGTCGTCATTTGGTGACAGGTGGGCGTGAAGAGGTTAAGGGGGTGTGGCAGAGGGCATGTCTTATGCCTACATTCATTTGCTAGGTGTCCCTCATTCCCATCTCAAAATGTTGGGAATTATGCCCATGGCCTGAGCAGCTCGGGGTGTACCAACATGGCCTCCACCATCTTCCTACTGCTGGCATCCAGCTTCTTTCAAAATGCAAAATCAAAACACCATCACAAATGTCAATATACTATATTTATTTATATACGCTCACTTTATTGCTAAAATGACTCTGAAATTCCAGACGTAGCTGGGTGTAGTAAGATGTTCGCTGCCGCCTTCTTCTGACTTCAGGTGTTCCATCAGATGAGCAAATCTGGTAGCAAAGGAACGCATTTGCAGCTGGTAGAAAGTCACTTTTGTTACCTAATCCGATGGGTTTGCTATTCTGACAGAACACCGGTGTTCTGCTGAAAACTGTTCAGATTACCGCTACCCATCAGATGGTGTAACGGACGTAACATTCCGACCAAAAAAATACTTACTGCGCATGCGCTATGTGTTGCAACATGAGTTCAACAGCGCTATGCGTTCCAAACACTTCATGATTTGACGGGTAGCAGTAATCTGATAGATGGGCATTGATTTGGCGGCACTGATAGGCGACATGGATAGGCGGCACTAATGGGTGGAACTGATGGACATTGATGGGCAGCAATGATGGGCATTGATGGGCAGCACCGATAGCCAGCACTGACAGGCATCACTAGTGGGCACTGATTGCTGGGTTTGGTGGGCACAGATGGGTGTGTTATTGTAATCAGGGCACTGATGATCAATACCCTTATTACATGTTTTGATGTCTCCTGGGGTAAATGCCGCTGATCGGCTCTGCTCTCCACTCACTCTGTCAGTGTGAAGCAATGAGAGATGATAACCGTCATCTCCATGTTTACATGTGACTGGCTGTGATTGGCCGATCACATGGTAAAACAGCCACAGCTCTTCACAGAGATCGGGTCACGCTGTGTCTTAGCAACACGGCGCAGACTCGATCGCTACACTGCCTGTCCCTGTGGGTGCACGAGAGCAGCTGTTCTGGGACGACGTCATATAATGTCATTCCAGAGTGAGAGCCGCACCACCGCAACTCCATCATTTGACAGTTGGCGGGCTGCAAGTGATTCATTTTGAAAGCCTAAAGGTTTAGCACTGAGCAGTGTGGGGTGTACCAACATGGCCTCTGCCATCTTCCTACTGCTGGGTGTACCAACATGGCCTCTGCCACCTTCCTACTGCTGGGTGTACCAAAGAATGACAATTACGCAGTCATGCAACACTGTAACTTTCTTTTGGTGGTATTAAATCACTGCTGGGTTTTTTATTTTTTCCAAAAAAATACAGATATTTTGAAAAAAAAAGTTCTTAGTTTCTGTCAGTAAAGTTTGTAAATAAGTAATTTTTCTCCTTCACTGATGTGCGCTGATGAGGCGGCACTTATGGGCGCTGATTAGGAGGCACTAATGGGGACTGATATGCTGCACTTATGGGCACTGATAGGTTGCACTGATATGTGGCACTGATAGGCAGCACTAATGGGCATTGATGGGTGGCACTGATGGACATTGATGGGTAGCAATGATGGGCAGCACTAATAGCCAGCACTGACAAGCATCACTAATGGGCACTGATTGCTAGCATTGGTGGGCACTGATGGCGTGTTATTGTAATCAGGGCACTGATGATCAGCGCCCTTATTACATGTTTTGATGTCCCCTGGGAGGAAATGCCGCTGATTGGCTCTCCTCTGCACTCACTCTGTCAGTGCGAGGCAATGAGAGACGATTACCGTCATCTCCATGTTTACATGTGGCTGGCTGTGATTGGCCGATCACATGGTAAAAGAGCCATGGCTCTTCACAGAGATCTGTTGTTAGGACACGGTGCGGACTCAATCGCTACACTGCCTGTCCCCGTGGGTGCACGAGAGCAGCTGTTCTGGGACGAAGTCATATAATGTCATTCCAGAGTGAGAGCCGCACCACCGCAACTCCATCATTTGACAGTTGGCGGGCTGCAAGTGATTCATTTTGAAAGCCTAAAGGTTTAGCACTGAGCAGTGTGGGGTGTACCAACATGGCCTCTGCCACCTTCCTACTGCTGGGTGTACCAACATGGCTTCTGCCATCCTCCTACTGCTGGCGTCCAGCTTCTTTCAAAATTAAACTTCCAAACAGCATCACAGATGTCATTATAGTATATTTATATATATACGCTCACTGTATTGCTAAAATTACTTCTTCTGACTGCAGGTATTCTGTCAGATGAGCAAACCTGGTAGCAGTGGAACGCATGTGCAGTTGATGGAACGTCAGTTCCCTTACATTATCTGTCGGGTTCACTAATCTGATAGAACACCGGCATGCGCACAGTGCCCTGTGAAACCTCACACTGTTATCTGCGGGCACCTGCGGCAGTGCCGCTGTACCCGATAGTTAAAAACAAAGAAGAGAGCAGCACCATCTAAGCACAACATGATAAAAACATTTTAATATAGGACAGACAATTTTAAACTCACAGGATTGTAGAGATTACAGCGCATGTGAAATGGTATTGGAAGTTCATCTACTGCGGGGGGAAGGCGGTCGGCTCGCAGGTGGAGAGACAGCTGATGTTCCTGGTGACTCCAATCGCTTCCTGGTTCTCAGATTCGGCTCAGGGGCGGCTGAACACATCACTTCCTGGATGCTGAGAGAATGGGGAGGGACGTGCGTTCGGAGCATGCGTGCTCCTTCATCAGGCTATAGTTGAATCCATGTTTGGAGAGGTTTTTATAGTCCATTCAGCCAGGGGATGTTGATGTGGTGCCATGGCAACCACTCATGGGAAGGGCTTCTGATTCCAGCACTGGTGTGTCAGGCTGGATTGGAACGATCAAGGTCATGTGACCAAAGACAAGCTTTTTTTTACATAACAATAGAGATAATACAGGGGTAGAAAAGAAGGAGGGGGGGTTTGATAAAATACTTTTTTATATATAACAAGAAAGAATGAAAAACTCTATGATCTGGAAGCAGCTGAAACAAACACCCCAAACACACGGAGCCCGTCCTAGAATGATCGCGTGGTGACGTCACTAAGTGCCTTTTTCCAGACGCGTTTCATCATACGTGACATTGTCAATGGGGAACCAAAAGTTGTCACCACCCATACTGGATTAAAAACATTCCCAAAAGACAATACTTGTACCAAAGTCTACGCCACATGTGTGCTCCTCCCCACGCTCTCACCATCCAGGAAGTGATTTGTCCAGTTGTCACCTGAGCCGAATCTGAGAACCAGGAAGCACAGGGAGCCACCAGCGTAGCCGGGAACATCAGCTGCCTCTCCACCTGTGCGTCCATCGCCTTCCCCCAGGAGTGGATGAACTTCCTATACCATTTCACATGCACTGTATTCTCTACAGTCTTGTGAGTTTATAATCATCTGCCCTGTATTAAAATGTTTTTATCACGCTGCACTTAGATGGCGCTGCTCTCTTCTTTGTTTTTTACAGTCTACAGAGCACCTTCTACATTGTTATGAGCCGGCAGACATCAAGAGTCAGCCCATCTGTGACCATCTACACACCTCTTGCTGCAATTGAACTCTCATGCATGGACTCCCCACTATAGAGAGTGGATCAATCACCCGTTTCTCTCTATTTGAGCTGACAGAGCGCAATATAATAATATCAATATATGTATACAATATTGCTGTCCCGATAGTTGGCAACTATGTTCCTGCTGTCTTGGGGCTCCCCTGCGGTGGTGGAACACCAGGGCCCGGGCGTAAGTGCGACTGCTGTGACCCTGGTAGTTCCCCCGCTGCTTCACATCATCTACTTTATTCTGAATGATCTGTAATATTGGGGGGTTTATTTATTATTTTTACTTTTTTCACTTCTCTGAAATTTTCCCTAACAATGATATATCTGCAGGTCACCATTTTTCTACAATCTCTCCTCCTCTCTAGCCTCTTTCCATCCGGGCCAAATCTGACATTTCACTCGTACATGTTTTTGTTAGAAAATTACTTTGAACCTCCCCCCCAAAAAAAACCACATATACACATATATATATATATATATATATATATACACATATATATACACACACACACACACACACACACATTTTTTTTGTAGAAGGGACCCTAGGGAATAAAATGTTGGGTGTTGCATTTTTTTTAATGTCACACAGTATTTTTAAATGCAAAAAACACTTTCATGAATTAAAAAGATAAAAAACAAAAAAAACTAAAGTTAGGCCAATTGTTTTTATATATTCTGAAAGATGATGTTAAGCCGAGTAAATAGATACCTGATATGTCACCCTTTAAAATTGCGTCTTCCCAGGGAATGGCGGCAAAATACGGTGCTTAAAATTCTCCGTAGGCAATGCTTTAAACGCCTTTACAGGTTACCAGTTTAGAGTTACAGAGAAGGTCTGGTGCTAGAATTATTGCTCTCGCTGACGTTCGCGACATTACCTCACATGTGGTGCGATCACCGTTTACATATGTGTGCTGGAATACCGCATGCGTTCACATTTGTGCATAAGCACGGTGGGATGAGGAGCTTTTATATATTTTTTTTGGATGAACTTTATTGCTATCACAAGGGATGAACAATATCCCTTGTGACAGCACGAGCCAGACAAATCCCCCTTATGGAGAGATCTGGGGTCTACACTATATTACTAAAAGTATTGGGACCCTTGCCTTTACACGCACATGAATTTTAATGGCATCCCAGTCTTAGTCTGTAGGGTTCAATATTGAGTTGGCCAACCCTTTGCAGCTATAACAGCTTCAACTCTTCTGGGAAGGCTGTCCACAAGGTTTAGGAGTGTGTCTATGAGAATGTTTGACCATTCTTCCAGAAGCACATTTGTGAGGTCAGGCACTGATGTTGGATGAGAAGGCCTGGCTCGCAGTCTTCGCTCTAATTCATCCATAAGGTGTTCTATCCAGCTGTGGTCAGGACTCTGTGCAGGCCAGTCAAGTTCCTCCACCCCAAACTCATCCATGTCTGTATGGCCCTTGCTTTGTACACTGGTGCGCAGTCATGTTGGAACAGGAAGGGGCCATCCCCAAATTGTTCCCACAAAGTTGGGAGCATGAAATTGTCCAAAATGTCTTGGTATGCTGATGCCTTAAGGGTTCCCTTAACTGGAACTAAGGAACCAAGCCCAACCCCTGAAAAACAACCACACACCATATACCCCCCTCCACGAAAAGGTTGCACTTGGCACAAAGCAGTCAGGAAAGTACTGTTCTCCTGGCAACCTCCAAACCCAGACAAGTCCATCGGATTGCCAGACAGAGAAGCGTGATTGGTCACGCATCTCCAATGCTCTAGAGTCCAGTGGCAGCATGCGTTACACCACTGCATCCGATGTTTTGCATTGCATTTAGTGATATGAGGCTCGGATGCAGCTGCTTGGCCATGGAAACCCATTCCAAGAAGCTCTCTACGCACTGTTGTTGTGCTAATCTGAAGGCCACACGAAGTTTGGAGGTCTGTAGCTATTGACTCTGCAGTCAGTTAGCCACTTCTGGGTGACCTACCACTTCGTTGCTGACTTGCTGTTGTTCCCAGTTGCTTCCACTTTGTTATAATACCCCTAACCTTTCACAGTGGAATATTTAGTAGCAAGGAAATTTCACAGCAACCTATCACGGTACCACACTTGAATTCACTGAGCTCCTGAGAGCGACCCATTCTTTCACAAATGGTTGTAGAAGCTGCAGTGTTGGTCATCTTACTTTAAAAAAGTAATTAGTTAAGTTACAAATGACTTCTCCCAAAAAGTAATTGCGTTAGTAACTCAGTTACTACATTGGAAAAGTAATTAGTTACTCACCAAAGTAACTGACTTTTTTTTTAAGGGGCAGGTCTAGTATTACTGTAAACAAGGGGCGCGTTCCCCCCTGCACGTCTATTTCCCCTCTGTACCCCCCTGCACGTCTGTCCCCCCCCTCACATCTATCTGTTCCCCCTCTGTACCCCACTACACGTCTGTCATCCCCCCCGCAAACATATATCTGTTTCCCCTCTGTACATCTGTCCCCCCAAAACTCACGGATCGGATCGTTCCTCGGATCAGAGTCACGGATCGGATCCTTTTTCGGATCAGCAGATAATAATTGACTTTGGAAAAACCTGTGAAAATTCCACCACCATATAGACCCCACTGTAATATCCACAATCTCCCCACTGTAATATCCACGTCATCTGCCCAACTGTAATATTGGCTGAGTATGGTTGGGTGCGGCTGAGCATGGCTAGGTACGGCTGGGTATCGCCGAGTATGACTGGGTATTACAGAGTATTGCAGAGTATAGCTGGGTATTACCGTGTATGGCAGAGTATGTCTGGGTATTACTGAGTATGGCTAGGTATGGCAGAGTATGGCTGGGTATGGCAGAGTATGGCTGGGTATGGAAGAGTATTGTCAGGGTATTGCAGAGCATTGGCAGGGTATTGCAGAGGATTAGCAGTGTATTGCAGAGCATTGGCAGGGTATTGGCAGGGTATTGGCAGGGTATTGCAGAGTATTGGCAGGGTATTGCAGAGTATTGGTAGGGTATTGCAGAGCATTGGCAGGGTATTGGCAGGGTACTGCAGAGTATTGCCAGGGAATTGCAGAGTATTGGCAGGGTATGGAGGCGATCCGATTTCTCCCCTCCACTGTACAGATCTGTACACAGAGGGGAAAGAGGAACCGGCGTCATGATGATGACGGTTTGTTTACAAGTGATCGCTCCGTCATTTGACAGAGGGATCACATTGTAAACAGCTGACGGGTGCACCAAGATGGCCACCGCTCCGGAGCTAGGCCAAAGCCGCGGCCTTTCCTAAGGCCGAGGCCGCGGAGCACTCCAGATCGTGGCGCATGACGATCCGTTGAGCCCCTAGTGGCGGTAGATGTAATTGTGGTAACGCCGCCCAAGTAATGGAAACGGCGTTACCATGAGGGGAAGAGTAATCAGTTAGAAGTAACGGCATTAAGTAACGCCGATTAATTTAACTCTGTTACTTACATCACTGAGAAGCCGTCTGCATGTCTAGGTGTGCGATTTTATATACCTGTGGCCATGGAGGTGATTCCAGCACCTGAATCCAATGATTTGGAGGGGTGTCCCAATACTTTTGACAATATAGTGTATATCTCCATAATGGGCAACAGATGACAAAAAAAAAATTATAATGTTTTTTTTTTTTTTTGCCACATCAGTGATTTACCATAGACAAAATTCAGCTTGCCGCTCATTTGCGACTCATTCACAATTTCACATCATCGTGGCATATTTAATTACATAAATTTAAGGATTACTTGTGATCACGTAAGAATTTCATAACATTTGAAAAATACAAAAAGGGAAATAAGCAAAAGTGATAAAATCTCCTAGTGTTCTCATGCACCATGACTATATATGTTATCCTGGCATCTCAAACCTAAATTAAATTTCCCTCCCCCTGCTCCCCCCCAATCCCCCCTGCTCCTCCCCCTCTCAATCCCCACAGGATCACCTCATACACTCAATTCAGCTATAGCCTCCTCCCTCCGCTCTGCAGTTCTGTAACCGTATCCTTCTCAGATTAACGGTCAGAATTATGAAGAGGCCAGCAGAGAAGACCTAAAGAGAAGGAGGGGCCCACCCTTCATGAAACGGGAGAGACACTCTTAAAAAAACTAAATAGGTTAAAGATAAAGAAATAGTAAAGGAGTCACATCCAAAGGAAACGAGACCCCAGACATTCATGAGGAGAGTCAGTTTTCAGTGGCAAAAAGCTAATGCAGCCCGTCTACCTATAGTGGAATCCCCAACTTCCATAGACTAGGCCCCCATAAACTCATGAACTTCTTATTATTGCCCTGTTTGAAAAAGAAGACCCTTTCATTGCCAATTGTCATTTTTATGGTTGTCAGCCAGGTTTCGACTAACGGGCCCGAGTGTGAATGCCATTGTTGAGCAATTAGCTTCCTTGCTTGGAAGAGACATCTAATCACTGGTATTTTAGTAGCATTGGGAATTATAGATTCCTCAGGTATAGTCAGGAGACAAGTCCTGACCGTTGCTTTCAATGTTAGATTAAAAATTCTGTTGATCTGAGCTATAACCTGTGTCCAATATCTAAACAATTTCGGGCACCTCCAAAACATATGGATGAAGTCGCCAGTCAAGCCGCATCTAGAGCAATGATCGTTATTTCTCCAGCCCAATTTGAACATTTTCTTAGGGGTATGATATACCCGATAAAAGAAGAAAAGATGGGAAGCTTTCTGAGAGGGAGAAATCGAGACTCTGGTTCCATAATCGATTATCCGATCCCAGTCAGGGTTGGACAGTGGACCCACGTCATTCTCCCAGCTTTTCCTACTTTTAAGCAAGGCTTCATGATCTAACATTTTATCCCCTAGTCTAGCATACATATAGGAAATCAGTCCCTTAAGCATGTCCTGGAGCATAATTTGTGATAGCACAGGAATCTGAATCCACTGGACCTTTTGAGATCCAAATTGTGTCTGACCTGAAGGCATTTGAAAAACGAACGATTCGACAATGAAAACTCCAATTTTAAACTATTGAATGATTTAATATCTGAGCCCTGAAATATTTGCATTAGTTGATTTATACCTTGGTTCTCCCATTCTCTGCATCTTTCAACTTTGGCTAATTCGACCAAGTTTCTATTATTCCATAACGGGGCCAGTACTGATACCCCTTGGTACCCTAATATATCCTTGGCTGTTTTCCAGAGTTTAACAATCTGGTTAATCGTTGGACAGCTTGTACCGAATGAGTTAGCCTCAAGGGCCTCAATTAGTGTATTGTGCGGGCTTCCTAACATTAACAGACTGTGGCGAGGCGTACCCTTGCTTGATATTCCTACTCCTGCTAGATGCTGCAACTGTGCCGCCAGATAATAGAGTCTAGGACATGGAACCGCCATCCCCCCTCTCCACCGGTAGCTGTAATAACCGTAAACTGATTCTAGGCAGCCCCTTTCTCCATATAAGATCTCTAAACAGAGATTCTATTTTCTTAAACCACCTCAAACCGATCCATATCGGCGAGTTATGAAGAAAATATAAAATTTGGGGGAGCCACACTATCTTGACCAAATTACAACGTCCCGCCATCGATAAGGGGAGGCGGCTCCAAATATCCGCCTTACATTTAAGCTTTAACAGGAGAGGGGCTAAATTATCTTCCAGATACTCCTTTACATCCCTTGCCATCCAAACCCCCAAATACTTCAATTTCTCCACCACCTTCAAATGAAAGCTATCTTGTAATACATTAGTGACCCCACCATCTATCGGAAGTAGTGCAGATTTATCCCAGTTGATAGTCAATCTGGATATTTGGCTGAATTCTCTAATCATTCTCATGGCCGCTTTTAGTGATGTCTGGACCTCACCCAAAAAGAGCAAAATGTCATCGGCAAATAATGCGATCTTTTCCTCCAACTGACCTCTCTTAAATCCCTGAATATCAGGGTTAGCCCTAATAGCAATGGCCAATGGCTCCATTGCCAGAACGAAAAGCAAAGGGGAAAGAGGACAACCCTGCCTTCGTACCTCGCTCCAATTGGAGCACCTCAGAGTACTCATTATTCATTTTTATTTTTGCACTTGGATTAGTATAGAGCATCTTTGTCCATTTGATAAAGGTAGGCCCAAACCCGAATCTACCGAGGGCCTCAAACAAATATTCCCACTCAAGGCAATCGAAGGCCTTGGCTGCATCCAGGGCTAATATGGCCCTGGAGCCTCCATTGTCTGCCGGGATCTGGATATTCAAATGTGCTCTACGTATATTAATACTGGTAGACCTGTTCGGGATAAATCCCGCCTGATCAGGATGAATGAGCTTATGGATACACTTTTTTAACCGTGTTGCCAATATTTTCGCTAGGATCTTTACATCCGTACATAACAGCGAAATCGGACGATATGAAGCAGGATCCATGGGGTCTTTTCCCTCCTTGGGGACAACCACTATGGTAGCTTCCAACATTGAGGAAGGTAGCGTCCCCACTGCCAGAGTTAATGCCTCCAGCAATTCTGGCAACAGAACCTCGCCATATTTCTTATAGACCTCAATAGGTATTCCATCTGGTCCTGGTGATTTTAAGTTGGGCATCTCCGCCACAGCTTTGCGAAGTTCATCAATAGTTATTGGAGCCTCCATTATCATAGAATCTTCCACTGATAAAGTTGGTATGCTTACTTTCCCCATGAAAGCAGCAATCGTTCCCCCACTCCCCCCCCTCTGATATTTATATAAAGAGCAATGGTAATGGTAGAATATACTTTTAATAATAGTGGGTTCAGAAGTAATTTCCCCCTGTGAAGTCCTAACCGCTAATACCATTGGAGGGGCAGTATTTGTTTAAAAAAAATAGAGACAATAAACGGCCCACTTTTTTTCCCTCCCCAAAATGTATTTGTCTCTGAAATATACGTCTGTTATCTATCTTTCTCCTAATGGTCATTTTATACTCTTGCTGCTTTTCTAGTCATATCTTCTGAGTGAGTGGAGTTGGATTGACAATATACTGCTGCTCTGCCCCTTGCACAATCTTCCTAGCCTCCTCCTCCCGGTTCTTCATCTCAGCTCTGTATCCAGCAATTTGCTGGATAAAGAGGCCCCTTAAAAAAGCTTTTAATGAATCCCAAACCGCTCCCGCCGATGCAGTACCCGCGTTAATATGAAAAAAATGTTTCAATTCAGATGTTAATCGCTCTGGATAATCCAAAATCTCTAACCACGAAGGGTCAATTTTCCATTGCCCAGAATACTGCTTTTTCCCCACTATATCTGTGGTCCTAACACTAAAATATGAGTGTCCCCATTTGCAAACTCATGCGTAAGCCAGAGCCTCCTCAAGGCATTAGGTATTAGGACCACAGATACCAGGGTGCCTTGACGAGGCCCTGTGGCTTACGCATGCGTTTGCAAATGCATGCGGACTAAACCCCTGTTTTTAACTTACTGTTAGACAGGTTAATTTGGTTGTCTGCGAGCTGGTGGTAAGTAGGCTTGGGTTTTTCCTGGCTATTCCCCAGGCCTTGTTGTTATTACATTTACTTTACAATTTGGTACAAGAGGAATCAGAGGGCCCTGCTCATTAGAGCTTACAATCTAATAAAAGAAAGGTCAGTTGATACAAAAGTTAATAGCTGTGGGGGATGAGCTGATGGAGGAAGTAAAACAGTGTATTAGTTAGAAGCAGGATAGGCTTCTTTAAGGCCCCTTTCACACTGGGGAGGTGCGGGCATCGGCGGTAAAGCGGCGCTATTTTTAGTGCCGCTTTACCGTCGCTCTAGCGGCGCTATTCAGCCGTTAGCGGGGCGTTTTTAACCAGCGCTATTCAGCCGCTAGCAGTCGCTGTCCCATTGATTTCAATGGGTAGGAGCGATTTAGGAGCGGTCTATACACCACTCTTTCACCACTTCAAAGATGCATCTAGCAGGACTTTTTTTACTGTCCTGCCAGCGCACTGCTCCAGTGTAAAAGCCCTCCGGGCTTTTATATTTAGCGCTGTAGCGCCTGAATAACGCCTCAGTGTGAAAGGGGCCTAAAGAGAAGGGTTTTCAGGGATCGTCTAAAGACGGATAGATTAGGGGACAGTTGGACAGATTGGGGTAGGGCGTTCCAAAGGATAGGAGAAGCTCTGGAGGAATCCTGGAGGCGATCATGGGAGGAGGTGAAAAGGGAGCTAGAGAGCAGGATATCTTGGGAAGATGGAAGACAGCGGCTTGGTTGGTATTTTGGGACTAGGTTAGTGATGTAGCTGGGGGTAGAGTTATGGATGGCTTTGTAAATTATTGTTAGTACTTTAAATTTGATTTGTTGGGTGAGTGGAAGCCAGTGGAGGGATTGGCAGAGAGGGGTGGAAGACACTGAATGGTTGGTAAGGTGTATGAGTCTTGCAGCAGCATTCATTATGGTCTGAAGGGGGGATAGTCAATGTAAAGGTAATCCAATGAGGAGGTAGTTGCAGTAGTCGAGGTGAGAGAGATAACCAGGGATTGGATGTGGACTTGAAAGAACAGTTCAGAGTCTACGGTTACACCTAGCACCCTGGCATGTGGGGACAGACTGATAGATGTGCCAATGATCTTGACAGAGAAGTCAGGGGAAGAGGCACGTGGGGGAGGAAATATTAAGAGCTTGTGATTCTCAGCTACATTTTCTGTTTTTATAGAGTCTTATAGAGACTATGCTATGCAGCCACATGTTACCCTGACTGACTCTCAGAGACATTACTGTGAAGAGTCCACGTTTGTGCAGCTTTTATTATTCTGAGTGTATGCATGCTCTTTGCCATTATAAACCTGTTTTGCATTATTATTTCAAACTTTGCACCTGTTTAGTAAACTGCATGTTACAGCTACAACCCTGTCTGATCATTTGGCCTATTACCTATTGCCTACCTCACAGCCAAATAGTAATTTGGTACTCATTTACTTTATGTGAGCATGCTTCATTTCCAAGATAATTGTCATTGTGCCCTGCCACACTTGTGATCCACACTGTATTGCCAGAGGGGGGTTGATATTCAAAGCCTATCCTTCCCATGACACATTCATGCCTCTAGGCTGCTTATATGACTGAACATGCATCACCCCACTAGTGACATCCTCTTCCAATAGGACTACCCCCCCAGCCAGATTGCTGGAATGCAGGGGATTGTGGAAAGCTATTTTTAAGTGCATCTTTAGTTGAAACAGCTTTTCTAGTTTTTGATAGGGTAGGGAAGGGTTAATGCAGTAATAATTCCAAATACAAAAATGTATTGTGTTGTAGTTTACCAACTCTTAGGTGTGATGGCTGTGTTGGTTTTCTTTTTTTATCCTTTATTCTCACTTGATAATCCAGCCAATAGGTCTGTTAAGTCTGTTATTGTTGAACTTTCTTTAGCAGACCAAGCTGTCCAGATAAAGTGGCAGTTAGAGGGATGAGACAAACTATTTGATATTGACAGGGGTGAGTACAATGATTAGGTTTTAGTCCTATAACCTCCTAAGACCCGCGCTATAGCCAAATGACGGCTACAGCACAGATCTACATTGCCTGGACTACGTCTATTGACGTCATCCCCTTTCCTGTCTCCCCGCGTGCTTCCGCGAGCACGCATCGGGGAAAATCTGTGTTGGCCGTGTCCCCATGGACACAGTCAATCACAGATCGCTGTAAACAGCCAATCACAGCGGCCATTTACAGCGCGATCGCTGCCTCCAATGAGAGATAATCTCAAATGTAAACATGTGAGATCATCTCTCATTGCCGAATCTGTCTCCTCACAGAGAGACAGCGTGTGAGGAGAGAGATTCTGTGAGTTGTGCCCAAACAGTGCCCAGTACCTATCTAGTGCCATCTGCGCCCACCTGTGCCCACTTGTGCCATCAGTGCACCATCTGTGCACCGTCAGTGCTCATCTGTACATCGCCAGCGCCCACCTGTGCCCATCTGTGCCATCAGTGCACCATCTGTGCACCGTCAGTGCCCATCTGTGCCCACCAGTGGCAATCAGTGGCAATCAGTGCATGTCTGCAATCGGTGCCCATCTGTACCAATTGATGCCCATCTGCCGCCTCATCAGTGCACATCTGTGCAATAAATCAGTGCTCATCTGTGCCACCTCAGCAGTGCCCATCTGTGCTGCCTCAGCAGTGCCCATCTGCCACCTCATCAGTGCACATCTGTGCAATAAATCAGTGCACATCTGTGCCGCCTCAACAGTGCCCATTTGTGCCACCTCAACAGCGCCCATTTGTGCCACCTCAACAGTGCACATCTGTACAATCAGTACACATCTGTGAAATAAATCAGTGCACATCTGTGCTGACTCATCAGTGCCCATCTGTGCCACCTCATCAGTGCATATCAGTGCCCATCTGTGCCACCTCATCAGTGCCCATCTGTGCCACCTCAGAGCATATCTGTGCCCACCTGTGCCACCTCTGTGCTGCTTCATCAGTACACATCTGTGCCGCCTCATCAGTGCACATCTGTGAAGCCTCATCAGTGCACATCTGTGCGATCAGTGCCCATCTGTGCTGCTTCATTAGTGCACATCAGCGCCATCAATCAATGCAAATCAGTGCCACCTCATCAGTGCCCATCAGTGCATGTTTAGCACACACCTGTGCAGTCTCATCACCACCAGCACCCAACTATGTCTAAAAGAGTATTTTCCGCCGAGGAGGCGTATTAAATTCTTTCCACGGCTGACGAGAGCAACAGGGAGCTCTCTTCTTCAGATTCCCTTTAAAATTTGGATACTGAAGCCGACATAAATTATGAGCCAGTCCTCAGTAGTGAAACACTGACTGAATCCGAGGAGGAAGATATCCGGCCCATCATACAAAGGCGTTCTAGTGAGGCAGTGGCGTCCACCAGCACCGAAGTGCCATCCACCAGCACCGAAGTGCAATCCACCAGCACCGCAGTGCCTCGGCAAGAAAGGCCAAGTACCAGTGAGGTGTCATCTCAGCCCCAAAGGGTTAGGACCCATGCTGGCCTTCCCTATGCCCTTCAGAACCCCTTGTGGCTTCCTCCTAATTCAGGAGAGGCCAATGTTCCCCCTTTCACTGTCCAGCCAGGAGTCCAGGTGGACACAGAGAATTTTACCCCAATACATTTTTTTAATTTAATTTTTACGGAGGACATGTTGGCGTCAATTGTGGCCCAGTGCAACCTGTATGCACAACAATTTATTTTGCAAAATCCAACATCTTATTATGCCCGTCCCTATGAATTGAGAAACCTAACCGTGGAGGAGTTCAAGGTTTTTTTAAGCTTCACATTTAACATGGGACTCAACAAAAAAAATCAATTTCGTACCTATTGGTCAACCCACCCCCTCCACCACACACCGCTCTTCTCCGCGGTAATGCCAAGAACCAGGTATCTGATGATCATGAGGTTCCTACATTTCAGTGACAATACCCAGTGCCCTCCACAAAATGACCCAAATTACGACAGGCTTTACAAAATCCGTCCAATGCTTAATTATTTTTCAGAAACATTCCACAAATTGTTTACCCCGGACCAACACATATGTGTGGATGAGTCCCTTATTAAATTTAGTGGCAGGATAAAAATTAAGCAATTTATCCCCAGCAAAAGGGCCCGCTATGGGGTAAGAGATCTACAAATTATGCAACCGAGCCACAGGGTACACATATTCATTCATAGTGTAGGAAGGGAAGGACACCCAGCTGCAGTCCCCTAATTGTCCAGACTACTTGGGATCCAGCGGGAAAGTTGTTTGGGACCTCATATACCCCCTATTGGATAAAGGCTACCACCTGTATGTAGACAACTTCTACACATCTCTGCCCCTGTTCCACAACCTTGACCGAAAGAATATGCCAGCATGTGGCACTGTAAAAAGGAATCGCTAGGGCTTTCCTCAAAGTCTTGTGAATAAGAAGTTGAGAAAAGGAGAAAACGGCAAGTCTGCGAAACCAGGAGATTCTGGCAGTGAAGTGGAGGGATAGAAGGGATGTATATATGTTGTCTTCTATCCACAATGATACGTTCGTGGAAATCCCCAGAAGGAATGGCCCCATAAAAAAAACAAAATGCATTTATGAATATAATTTGTTCATGGGGGGAGTCGACTTCAATGACCAAATGATGGAACCATATCTTGCCACAAGACATACCATTGGTATAAAAAAGTAGCAATTTTTTTTTTTCAATTGGCCATATACAATTCCTATGTCATTTACTGCAACTCCACCCAAAACCCCAAACGCTTCTTTGGCTACCAGGAGGAAGTTTTCACTGCCCTTATTTTCCCAAACGGCCCACCAGAAAATATCCGATCAGATGTTGTTAGTCGACTCTCCGAGTGCCACTTTCCCAATAAAATCCCTCCTAAACCAACAGGCCAAAGACGTCAAAAAAGATGTAAGGTGTGTACCAGAGCAGGAGTCAGAAGAGACACATCTTATTATTGTGCACAATGTCCTTCCCAACCAGGCCTCTGCGTAGGTGACTGTTTTCGCCGTTACCATACTTCAATACATTTTTAGTGAAGTATGGTAAACATAATCCACAGTTGCTGCCTTCATACACCTTCACACCCCTTATGCCACTGCCTGCTCTGTAACTGACCCTGGCTTGTTACTCGACCACTCTTATGCCTGCCGATTCTGTACATACCGCTGCCTGATCTGGAACTGACCTTGGACTGTTTGACCATGATATTTGCCTGCCTCTTGGACTGATCTTGTATTCTGCAACTGGACTAGTGGGATTCAACACAGGGTCTCACATATGTGAGGGGCTCCAGTATAGTTTTTCTGGATGAAGAAAACAATTTTCTTTGTTTTCTTATTCCTAGATTAGGGTCTGGAGACTCGGAGGCTTCAAAGAGATTTGGGTGGGAGAAGCCTCTACCCCTATCCCCATTCTGTCCTGAACAAGGTTCTACTTCTGTCTGCTGCCTGTAGGACGTACAGCCGTCATGCCGCACTGACCACACCACATGGACCTGTCTACTACAAGGATAAATATTTTTGGCACTGCTGACAATATCTCTGCACTGACCCTGGACTGTATATGGACACTATCCCTGCCTGCTGCCTGAAAAATTGTGTTCTCTGTTGCTGACCAAGTCCCTGCCTGCTGCCTGGACCAGTGCTATCCTCCTGTGGACAACTTCGCTTCTAACACCACAGGTAATCTTTTCTTTACCCTTTGCTCAGCATAATGTATTTGGGGTGTAATTCTTGGTATGTGCATGCTATGTGTCCCTGGAACGCCTGACGGTGTTCCTTGCATGTTGTGCCTCTGTATGTGGCCAGGCTATGTAAACGTCTCACACATGTGGTATTGCCATACTCAGGAAGAGTAGTAGAATGTATTTTGGGAGGTATTTTGGGGTGTCACTATGTAAATGCTATGTGTTGGAAATATCTTATAAACGGACAACTTTGTATAAAAAAAAATGCGTTTTCATTTTTTTCCACATTTTCCAAAAACTTCTGGAAAAAAATTAATCATTCAAAAGACTCATTATGCATCATAGAGTATACGTTGGGGTGTTAGCTTTCCAAAATGGGGTAATTTTCTGGACTTTTCCATTGTCCTGGTGCTCCAGAGCCTTCAAAACTGTAACAGGTGATTGAGAAATGAAATGTGTAATTTCTGCTCCTCGAATGCCTGAAGCTGCTACTTCAATGTTAGGCCTCTGTATGTGGTCAGGCTGTGTAAAATTCTCACACATATGGTATCGTTATACTCAGGAGGAGTAGCAGAATGTATTTTGGGGTGTTATTTGTGGTATGCACATTCCGTGTGAGAGAAATAAGCTATTACATTGACAATTTTGTGAAAAAAAAAATTAAATAAAATCTTAATTTTGCAAAGAATTGTGGGAAAAAATTACAACTTCAAATAACTCACCATGCCTCTTACTAAATACATTGGAATGTCTACTTTTCAAAAAGGGGTCATTTAGGGGGCATTTGTACTTTCCTGGCTGAAAAATGGTCTGGGCAGGAGGGGGGTTTAAGTGCCCAGTAAGCAAGTGGTTAAGCAAAAGGAAAACATTGTTGCAGTAACTCCCTACAATCTGCTTGATCATATAAGACCGGCCATAGACTGAGTCAACATCTTTCCTGCAACCTGCGGAGCCATTGTGTTCTCCTCGCAGAGATGTGGGGGATGCCGTCCCCACCAGGAGAACGCCACACCAAGTCTGGATAACTGTTTCATTCTGTAAGAAGACCAGGATCTTGAAACGCACTACAAAATGCAGGTTCAGGGGCCGTTATTTTCAATGGCACCTAAAACACAGAGCGGTTTTGCTGCGATTGTCACACAATTTATTGCTTGGAAATTGCAGCAAAACACATTGCATGAAGCCTGTCTCCCAAAAAGGAGCAGGCAAAACCGTGCTCTAGGTGCCATTTAAAATAATAGCACCTGAACCTGTGTTTTGCGATACTAGTACGTTTTGAGAATCGCAGCAATTCCGCCCGAGATCCCAAAACGGCAAGTGTGAATGGAGCCTTACTGAGTCCACTTAACCCCTTCAGATCCGATCTACTTTGCCTAGAGTACGTCTAGTGACCTCCTCCCGTTTGCACGCTCACCACGCCCCCCTGAAGGACACGTTCCACATGTTGTATGACCGCGCAATTGTCGTTCAAGAGTGACAGCGCTGAAAGCTGGAAATTGGTCTGGGCAGGAGGGGGATTTTGGTGCCCAGCAAGCAAGTGGTAGTATAACAAAATGCAAACTTTTTTTTAAAGTTTTGGATGGAGTGGAGAGGGATTAGAACCCCTGTCAGTTTTTCATTGCTATCTGTGCCCGTTAGGGAGATTCATCCTCATCATTTGTCCTGTTCTGTCCTAAATTTTTGATTGCTCCCAAAAAAAGCAATAGAGGGGTAATCTTCTAATGGGGACACTAGTTCTGGTGACCTTTGGGGTCCTCAAGGAAATCCCTTAATCTGCAGGGATTTCCTCTCACTTCCTGTTTGGCTATGGGATAGGAAGTGAAGGGAAATCTGCCCAATGGGACAAAGATGGCAAAAATACAGCATACAGGGATTATAACCCTCCCTTGCTCTATCCAAAATAACAAAAAAAAAGTTTTGCCTACAGTCTTACTTTAACCACATGCCTACCCGAACTTTCACCGACTTCCTGCCCAGGCCAATTTTCAGCTTTCAGCGCTGTCACACGTTGAATGAAAACTGCACGGTCATGTAATAGACACTGATGAGGCTGCACTGATATGTAGCATTTATGGGCACTGATAGGCGACAATGACAAGCAGCACTGATTGGCAGCACTGGTTGGCACTTTTGGGGCTGCACTAATATCAGTGTCCTGATTGTCAGTGCAGATGTCCCCTGTGTGGATTTGCTGGTCTTCGTCTCTCCCCTCCTCACACAATGTCGGCATGTGGGGAGAATTGCTGATAACTGGCAAATACTCCGTACACCCGTAATCAGCTGTGATTCACAGATCACTGCCGGTTGCTTTGTGCACTGGTCAAAATCATTAGGTGGTGGGGGGATTATGGTGTGGGATTGTTTTTCAGTGGTTGGTCTTGGTCCCTTAATTCCAGTGATGAGATCTGTTAAGGTGTCAGCATACCAAGAGATTTTGGACAATTTTATGCTCCCAACGAGCTGGAGAAATCTCACCCAGTCCATTGCAAGATTGTGCACATGCTCGGCATCATATCCAGAGGTTGTCTTTGGGAAATAGACGTATGAGTGCTGCTAGCATTGATGCAGAGGGTGAAAGGGTGGGGGGGTCAGCCTGTCAGTGCTCAGACCATACGCTGCACACTGCATCAAATTGGTCTGCATGGCTGTCGTCCCAGAAGGAAGCCTCTTCTAAAGATGATGCACAAGAAAGCCCGTAAACAGTTTGCTGAAGACAAGCAGACTAAGGACATGGATTACTGGAATCATGTCCTGTGGTCTGAGGAGACCAAGATAAATTAATTTGGTTCAGATAGTGTCGCGTGTGTGGCGACAACCAGGTGAGCAGTAAAAAGACAAGTGTGTCTTGTCTACAGTCAAGCATGACGCTGGGAGTGTCATGGTCTGGGACTGCATGAGTGCTGCAGGCACTGGGGAGCTACAGTTCATTGAGGGAACCATGAATGCCAACATGTACTGTGACATACTGAAGCAGAGCATGATCCCCTCTCTTCGGAGACTGGGCCACAGGGCAGTATTCCAACATGATAACAGCCCCAAACACCTCCAAGTCGACCACTGCCTTGATAAAGTAGCTTAGGGTAAAGGTGATGGATTGGCCAAGCATGTCTCCAGACCTAAACCCTATTGAGCATCTGTGGGGGATCCTCAAACGGAAGGTGGAGGAGAACAAAGTCTCTAACATCCACCGGCTCTGTGATGTTGCCATGGAGGAGTGGAAGAAGACTCCAGTGGCAACCTGTGAAACTCTGGTGATCTCCATGCCCAAGAGGGTTAATATTGACACTTTGGGCCCAATTTGGAGATTTTAACTTAGGGGTGTACTCACTTTTGTTGCCAGAGGTTTAGACATTAATGCCTGGGTGTTGAGTTATTTTGAGGGGACAGCAAATTTACACTGTTATACAAGCTGTACACTCACTACTTTACATTGTAGAAAAGTGTAATTTCTTCAGTGTTGTCACATGAAAAGGTAGAAGAAAAGATTTACAAAAATGTGAGAAGTGTACTCACTTTTGTGAGATACTGTATGTACTGCCCTCCCCCAACACAAACAGGGGCTACTATGTCAATTTTGTTCTTGGCTGGACTGCAAAGCTTGCTGTTCACGTTGCTCTTATACAAGCTGAATCCTGTGTATAACAGGTGTCCTGTCTGCCAGATCACCGTTGTGGCAGATTTCCTGTTTTCTCATCTCTAGTAAGCATAGTCCACCCACAGGATCTCGTCTTCTTCTTTTATGCCATGCAATGTCAATGTATCTGGCACAGGGGCATACCTACAGGGGTTGCAGGGGTCCCAATTGCATGTATAGGATAGGAGGAGGTGCGGGGGCGGCTGCATATAGAGGAACCGGTCTCTTCATTTTCTTCCTGCAGTCACTAAATGCCGGCTTCTCCACCTCCTGCAGGCACTCAGCGGCTGCAGGCCGAAAATTAAGAGATTGGTTCCTCTATATGCAGCCATATAGAGTGCATATAGAATGTATTAAGGTGAAAAATTGTTTACCTTTACAACCCCTTTAACTACATGCACAATCATTCTGTAAAGAAGCAAAGAAACAGTGACAAGTAACAAAGCTGTCCCGTGCATTTAATATATCTGCTAGATTAATGCTTGCCCAGCACTGTGACCCCTCTACATCCCAGATATCCCTCCAGCACTCTGATCCCTCTACACCCCAGATATCCCTGAGCACTCTGATCCCTCTACACCCCACATATCCCCCCAGCACTCTAATCCCTTTACATCCCCCACTGCACTGTGACCCCCTCTACATCCCAGATATTCCCCCCAGCACTGTGATCCCCTCTACATCCCAGATATCCCTCCAGCACTGTGACCCCTCTACATTCCAGATATCCCCCCAGCACTCTGACCCCACTACACCCCGGATATCCCCCTTGCACTCTGACCCCTCTACACCCCAGCACTCTGACCCTTCTACACCCATAGATATTCCCCCAGCACTCTGACTCCTCTACATCCCAGATATCCACCCTGAACTCTGACCCTACTACACCCCATATATCCCCCGAGCACTGTGACCCCTCTACATCCCAGATATCCCTCCAGCACTCTGACCCCTCTACATCCAAGATATCTCCCGGAACTCTGACCCCACTACACCCCAGATATCCCCCCACCACTCTGACCCCACTACAGCCTAGATATTCCCCCAGAACTGTTATCATATACCATGATATACCCCTTGTATTGTGGCCCCACTACATCCCTAATTCCCCCTACACTGTGGCCTCTCTATATCCCTGATACCTCTAGCACTATAGCCACCCAAGCACCCCAAGCATTGCTACCTCCTATACACCCCAGATCACCCCTCAGCATTGTTTTTCCCCCATATACCCTTGATATCTCAGCACCATTATTTCATCCATGTAGTACACCCTTTTCCAGTGGAGATACAGTGCATGTAAACTTTTGGCTCTGGCCCACCTCCAGCACTGGACTCACCTATACCAATCAAGCAGGCAGAAGGAGGGGTGGAGGATGGAGCATCCCTCTGGGCATTCCAAGCACTTTGGTGCAAACAGTTCACCCTGACACCATCAACAATACTACTTCCACAGGTGGGCTCTCAATGCTGCTGACTCCGCAGCTCCCACTCCAGCTCCTACCCCACAGTCTTTGAGTTCCGAGCATTCAAGCTGCATGGGGCGGGGTCAAAGCATCACTGGCACGGCCCTGCGCCTCCCTGCTGGCTGTTAAATACTGGGTATCGTTCTGCACAGCACGTCGCACTGCTGCCAGTCTGCCTCCCCTGTGTATCCATCACTCTCAGTTAAATCATGGGACCCATGGGGACGAGCTGCTTTGGGGGAAAGTGCAGGGCCACCCATGCAGTTGGGGCCACTGGGCAGCGCCCGGGTGTGACAAACTCATTAAGACAGCCCTGTGTCAGGGCAGTCAGTGAGCAGTAGGTCAGGGCACTTGTGAGCAGTAGGTCAGGGCACTCAGTGAGCAGTAGGTCAGGGCACTCAGTGAGCGGTAGGTCAGGGCACTCAGTGAGCGGTAGGTCAGGGCACCCAGTAAGCGGTAGGTCAGGGTAGTCAGTGAGCGGCATGTCAGGGCAGTCAGTGAGCAGTAGATCAGGGCAGTCAGTGAGTGGCATGTCAGGGCAGTCAGTGAGCGGTAGGTCAGGGCAGTCAGTGGACGGTAGGTCAGGGCAGTCAGTGAACGGTAGGTCAGGGCAGTCAGTGAGCGGGATGATCCATGAGTCACTTACTACATTGCTGCAGACAGTAGATTTCTCAGGCTGCTACATGACAAAATAAGTGGGGAATCTCAGTGTGCCCCAACAGCTGGGGATCTACCAAACTCAGTGTGCACTGACAGTTGTGAAACTATCAGTCCCAGTGTGCCCCAACAGGTGGGGATTGGGAAACCACTAGTCCCAGTAAGCTCTGACAGGGGAGGGGGGGATCTACCAGTACCAGTGTGCTCCAAATACAGGAACCTACCATTTCCAATGTGCTATTGGCTAAGGAACTAGTCGTCCCAGTGTGTGCTGACAGTCAGAGGATGTTCCCTCAGATGATGGAACATGTTGAGACTTGTAGTTCCCTGGCAGGGAATGCTAGTATAACTCCTATAAACCTCTACAAGCCCCAGCATGGCCTGATAGAGAACTACATGTCCCACCTCTCCCGTGTTAGCCCCCATATTAAAAATGTTTAAAACAATCTTATGCAGTTTGTTAGAGATTTGTTAGATAAGGTTAGATCAACTATTGTTTGTGTTAGATCTCACACAGAAGAAGCAATATTAACAGTTATTTCCTGTCAACCCGTCATCAGCCCCCTTATCAAAAAATTGGTCAAACAGCTATTTTGGAAGCTATTTGTTAGATCCGGTAAGATCAAATGCTTATAATGTTAGATCTCCCATAATTTCTGAGATATTCCACATAAGAATAGAGATATTAGGTAGTACATAAAGATGGGTTAGCCCCCTCCACATGTAATTTGTTGACCAAAGATTATTCAGGCTAATAGATATTCGTTAGATCCAGTAAGATCAAGTGGTTTTAACGCTAGATCTCACATAATTTCAGAGATATTCCACATAAAATTAGAGATATTAAGTGGTACATAAGGATGGGCTAGCCCCCCACATGGCCAAAAATCATTCAGGCTAATAGATATTCGTTAGATCCGGTAAGGTCAAGTGGTTTTAATGGTTGATTATTCATAACTACAGGGATATTAGGGATATTTGGTAGGGATGCACGGATACCCACACTAGCATCTATATCAGAGCGAATACTGAGCATTTCCACCTGTACCAGTGAGGAGTGCCATTGAGAATGTTGAAATTATGTGGGACATTATCGACAGGTGTGTCCAAGCCCAGTGAAGTCTAAAGCACAGCGTCAAAGGCCAGAGGGAAACTTCAGAGGGCCCCGATGAAGGAGCCAACCGGATGCCAATCTACAGAAGCTGACTCTAGAACCAACAACGTAAAGAGACAGCAGCAGAGAGCCCCCATTGTTGCCTCCAAGCAACCCAGTGTCCCATTTCCTTTGACACATGCTGCCCGGCATCAGAGAGTCAATGCACACCAGACTCCCAGAACTCAGCGTAAACTTAAGCCAGATCAGAATTTCTGCAACAAAGGAGCGCAGATACAAGCCACCAAACAGACCAAGGCCACCACTTCCTCCATGTTCCCTGAGAAGCTGGGGGGACATTATCCTGTTGTTCCCATCCAAGCAGAGGGAATCTATACCAGGGCCCGCCCTTCTGGATACTGGAGCTCAAGTGACCCTTCTCTACAGAGACTTCTATGACAGGCACCTCAAACACCTTGTCACTGCAGAAGTTGGAAGAGCTGGAGATATAGGGCATTGGGACTCAGATCCTTCCCTATGAAGGCTATCTACCGGTCAAACTGACCTTTGATCCCTCCGTGGCTGGGAAAGCTGATACTTTTGACACTCAGGCAGTGGTCTGTCCTCGCCCACCAGGGGCCAGTAAGAGTTCTCTCATCGCAGGGACCAATAATGATCTTGTCAGAAGGCTGTTGACACCTCTTGTTCTGGAGGCGGGCAGTTCAACTACAAGTGAGCACCCCATGCTGGGACAAGCCTACAAGTGCCTGGTACAAGAACAGAAGGCCCCAGCTGAAGCAGTGTGAAAGATCTGTCGCTTGGACTGGTGTGAGATGGTGTTACAGCCTGGTGAAGTGGCCTATTTATGTGCATCTGTCAAGCTAAATTGGAAGCAACCAGGCCCTTTCATTGTCCTTGAAGCAGACAGAGAGAAGACATGGGAGTGGAGATAATTCCCAGGGTGGTTTCAACCAAAGTGAATATGCCAGCTCGGATGCTGGTGGGACAAGTGAATCTGGCCAACCCAGTCCCACCATCTGATTTGGTGGGGGTAAAGGATGGGATTACTGTCGAGGAGTTCTATGCAACGAATACTCTTCTTTCATCGGAATGTAAAGAAAAAGCCAGGACTCAGCTCCTGAGATACCTGCCACCACTACCTTCTTCTCCTTCCAAGGTGACGGACAACAGGATTCTCAGGCCAGAGGCTCCTGAGTTTGTACCTCAAAGTCCACCTTTTGAAGCGTTGGAAGATCCTCAATCATCCCTGCTGACAGCAGACCCTGAATCTTTACATCCTTCATTGAGGAGGACGTTGAAGCTGATATGCAGGAAAGGTAAGGTGGCCAGTAGGTAGGAGAACCTTACCTCCTATGCTAATTGGGGGGGGGGGGGGTTATGCAGATGTAAATTGTATGGTTTCCTGTGCACACTAACTTGTTTTTTTTTCTCTGCATGTATATCAAAAGCATGTAACAGGTCAAAGACTCTTTACCTTCTTTGGCAGACCAAAGGTTCCTTGATGGGGGGAGTGTGTAGCGGGGGCTGCTCTGTGTCCCCCACCTTCCCACCATACCTGTCGGTGACCACCAGACTGAATAGACACTGACAGAGGCGCTCACCTACTACTCTTCCTTGAGTGATGAGCTCACTCACAGGCATCCACCCACTCTACTTTCTCCTGTGTCCTTTTTGGCAGGGAGAGGGAGCCAATCAAGCAGCAGAGGACCATGGGGGCTTGAAGTCCCATCACAAAACAGCCCCATTGATTTCTACAGGGGGCAGAACTACCAAACCCAGCCTACATTGCAACAAGGGGGGCTAGCTAAAGACTCCAGCTTGTTGGTCTGAGGAGAGATCACCACGAGGCAGGGAGGTGAACGGACATGCAAGGAGAGACTACAGGCACCCGCTGAAGATTCTCCCAAAGACGGATCCAGAGACCATCCAGAGATAGTTAAAGATGGCATCCCACCAGAGAAAGGCCTCTGGTGAAGACTGCAGGCATCTTAAGGCAAGAGGCAATCGAGTCACAAGGTGGCCAGGCGGGCCGATGAAGAACTATCTGCCAAGACATCCTTTTTCTGCCCTGGTCGCACTTGCCCACTTTGCTGATGTACAACCCACTTTTGAACCCTTCAGGCAGACATTATAGTTTGGAAGCGTAAAGAGGACTTTTTACCGCCATATCAAATCCTCTATGCCGACTAATGACTCCCTTTTGTTAGACTCTGGTGATTTATTGTCTTCTATGAGATCCAACTGCTGGTGAAGATATTTACGAGGGCTTCTAAAGGGCTTTCACACCAAGCCGCCCATAGCGTCGGCGGTAAAACACCACTATTTTTGGTGGCGCTTTACCGTCGGATTTGCACCGCATTTTGGCCGCTAGCAGGGGGTTTTTAGGCCCCACCTAGCAGCCTAGAAAGGGTTAAAACCACCCGCAATATGCCGCAATAGTGGCTTTTTGTCAGTGGTATTGCAGCGCTGCCCCATTGATTTCAATGGGGAGCAGCGGTGGAGGAGCGATAAACACATCACTCCTTCGCTGCTCCAAAGAAAAAATTGAGTACCTCCAATAATGGAATTTTAAAGGCAATATAAAGAAAATTTCAAATATATATAGAAAAAGTAAATTATTTATTAACAAAGAAATTATAATAGTTATACAATTTATACAAACAATAATACAATAAAATATACAATTTATACATATAGTAGGCAATAACAGAGTGGCAATTTCCAACTACGAATCAGTAAGGAGACATAAGATGTAACATGACTCTACAAGGTAGGTAGTTGATTAAATTCCAATTTTTCTTTGTTTCTGTCATAAATTTTTTGCTAATTAGTAATTTTTCTTCACACATTTTGGCCAAAATTTATACTGCTACATATCTTTGGTAAAAATAACCCACATTAGTGTATATTATTTGGTCTTTGTGAAAGTTATAGAGTCTACAAACTATGGTGCCAATCACTGAAAACTGATCACATCTGATCAGGCCTTCAGTACATCAGGTGTATCTCATTTCTTGAGACACTAACAAGTCAGGAAAGTACAAATACCCCCGAAATGACCCCTTTTTACAAAGTAGACATTTCAAGGTATTAAGTAAGTAGCATGGTGAGTTTTTTTTAAGTTGTCATTTTTTCCCACAATTCTTTGCAAAATATATTTTTTTTAATTATAATTTTTTTTACAAAATTGTCATATTATCAGGTTATTTCTCACACACAGCATATGCATACAACAAATTGCACCCCAAAATACATTCTGCTACTCTTCCCGATTATGGCAACACCACATGTGTGAGACTTTTACACAGCCTGGCCACATACAGAGCACCAACATTGAAGTAGTACCTTCAGACGTTCTACGAGCAAAAATTATGCATCTCATTTCTCAACCACCTATTACACTTTTGAAGGCCCTGGAGTACCAGGACAATGGAATTTCCCATAAAATGACCCCATTTTGGAAAGCAAACACCCCAACGTATAATCTGTGAGGCATGATGAGTCTTTTGAACGGTTCATTTTTTTCCAGAAGTTTTTGGAATATGTGGAAAAAAATGAAAACGCATTTTTTTTTTACACAAAGTTGTCAAGATATTTCTAACACATAGCATGTATATAGCAAAAATTACACTCCAAAACACATTCTGCTACTCCTCCCGAGTATGGCGAAACCACATGTGTAGGACTTTTACACAGCCTGGTCACATAGAGAGGTCAAGCATTGAAGTAGTATGTTCAGGCGTTCTAGGAGCATAAATTACACATCTCATTTCATTCCTACCTATCACACTTTTGAAGGTCCTGGAGCACCAGGACAAAGGAATTACCCACAGAATGACCCCATTTTGGAAAGCAAACACCCCAACATATATTCTATGAGGCATGGGCTGCAAATAGGTACTCGGGTACTCTGATGGGCTGCAGATAGGTACTCTGGTACTCTGATGGCCTGGTGACAGGTACTTGAGTACTCTGATGGCCTGGTGACAGGTACTCGAGTACTCTGATGGCCTGGTGACAGGTACTCGAGTACTCTGATGGCCTGGGGACAGGTACTCGGGTACTCTGATGGCCTGGTGACAGGTACTCGGGTACTCTGATGGCCTGGTGACAGGTACTCGTGTACACTGATGGCCTGGTGACAGGTACTCGGGTACTCTGATGGGCTGGTGACAGGTTCTCTGATGGCCTGGTGACTGGTATTTGGGTACTCTGAAGGGCGGTGATAGGTACTCAGGTAATCATATGGACTGGAACAGGCACTCAGGTACTCAGATGGGCTGTCACAGGTACTCGGGTATTCAGATGGGCTGTGACAGGTACTCGGGTACTTTGATGGGCTGTGACAGGTACTCGGGTACTCTGATGGACCGTGACAGGTACTCGGGTACTCTGATGTGCCGTGACAGGTACTCGGGTACTCTGATGTGCCGTGACAGGTACTCAGGTACTCTGATGTGCCGTGACAGGTACTCGAGTACTCTGATGTGCTGTGACAGGTACTCGAGTACTCTGATGGACTGTGACAGGTACTCGGGTACTCTGATGGACTATGACAGGTACTCTGATGGACTGTGAGTGACAGGTACTATGAGGGGTGGTGACAGGTCCTCTTTATTGGGTGGGGGGGCAATCAGCGTGATTGGTGTACACTGTAAGCAGTAACGAGATGTTACCGCAATCTCCTCCTCACACACGATCGGTGTGTGAGGAGGAGAACCCGGTAACATCTCGTTACCGCGGTTTGTTTCGATTTTAGTGATCGGCTGTGAAAGGATCACAGCCAGTCACGTGGGTAAACAGCCGGCCAATGGTTGTTTACCAGCGTCGGTCACGATCAGTGTTCATGGGGAACACGCCGCCAATGACGTGCACGCACAGCGCGCTCACGATCGCGCGCATGCGCCGTGCACAGTGGGTGTGACCATCTGTGTTCACCAATGTAAGGAACATTCTTCCGACTGATCACCATTGTAAGGAACATTCTTCTCACTGATCACCAATGTAAGGGACATTCTTCCCATTGATCACCAATGTAAGGAGCATTCTTCTCACTGATCACCAATGTAAGGGACATTATTCCTACTGATCACCAATGTAAGGAACATTCTTCCCACTGATCACCAATGTAAGGAATATTATTCCCACTGATCACCAACTTAAGGAACATTATTTTCACTGATCACCAATGTAACAGACATTCTTTCTCCTGATCACCAATGTAAGGGACATTCTTCCCACTGATCACCAATGTATGGAGTATTCTTCCCACTGATCATCAATGTAAGGAACATTCTGATCACCAATGTAAGGAACATTCTTCTCACTGATCACCAATGTAGGGAACATTCTTCTCACTGATCACCAATGTAGGGAACATTCTTCTCACTGATCACCAATGTAAGGAACATTCTTCTCACTGATCAGCAATGTAAGGAACATTCTTCTCACTGATCACCAATGTAAGGAACATTCTTCCCACTGACCACCAATGTAAGGCGCATTCTTCCCAATGATCACCAATGTAAGAAACATTCTTGCCACTGATCACCAGTGTAAGGAACATTCTTCTCTCTTATCACCAACGTAAGGAACATTCTTCCCACTGATCACCAATGTAAGGGACATTCTTCCCACTGATCACCATTGTGTATATATGTCATAACAGTCTGACTATAAACATGGCAGGTGATGTGGGCAATCAGTCTGGATGGATGCAGATGAGTTTTGCATACAGATGGGTTGTGTCTGTCAGTCTATATGAGGTAAGGTGGATAGCCAATGGTTCAGGTGGAAGGTCAATGGTTCAAGTGGATAGCCAGTAGTTCTGGTGTAAGGTCAATAGTTCAGGTAGGGGGTCAATGGTTCAGGTAGAGGGTCAATAGTTCAGGTAGAGGGACAATGGCTCAGGTAGAGGGTCAATGGTTCAGGGGGAAGGTCAACGGTTCAAGTAGAGGTTCAATGGTTTCAGTAGAGGATCAGTGGTTCAGGTAGGAGGTGAATGGTTAAGGTGGATAGCCAGTATTCTTGTGGAAGGTCAATGATTAAAGGTAGATGGTCAATGGTTCAGGTAGGGGGGTCAATGGTTCAGGTAGGGGGTCAATGGTTCAGGTAGATGGCCAAGGGTTCAGGTAGAAGGTCAATGGTTCAGGTAGAAGGTCAATGGTTCAGGTGGATGGCTAGTGGTTCAGGTAAAGGGTCAATAGTTTAGGTAGAGGGTCAATGGTTCAGGTAGAAGGTCAATGGTTTAGGTGGATGGTCAATGGTTTAGGTGAATGGTCAGTGGTTCAGGAAGAGGGTCAGTGGTTCAGGTAGAGGGCCAATGGTTCAGGTAGAGGCTCAATGGTTCAAGTGGAAGGTCAATGGTTCAAGTAGAGAGTCAATGGTTTCGGTAGGGGTTTCAGTGGTTCAGGTAGGAGGTCAATAGCTCAGGTGGTTCAAGTGTAATAATGTAAATTAAGTAAAATTACAGCATTCTACATAGTAGTACATGGACATAGTTAGCTACTTCAGAGTCTACTCCCTGGTATAGTATAACTTCATAAGATAAGCTGCTGCAACCCTGTAGATTGATGAAATACCTCAAGCAAACAGGTGCATGATCCACACCTGCACAACTGCAATAGTAAAATCCAAATAGATGATCCACAGCCCCATATAATGCTCCTTAAAATTTTCCTTTTATGACTATTCCACAGAAAACCCGGCCTTAACACAAAGAAGTCAATGCGTTTCAGGCACTTAATGCGCCTTAGTCACACTTTTTTGGCAAGTGCGATTAGTACGTACGAATCCGAAATACAAATTTTCATGCATAGGAATTCCGTACGAATTACTAAATTTCCTTTACGAATTTAGGATCCAAGTAGTAGTAGTAGTCAATAAAAAAAGATCCAAGTAGTCAATAAAAAAAGATTTTAAAGAGCATGATACGGTACTCCTGGTACGTAAGGCACACGTCTTGTTCTGATGTGAACTGCATTCACTTTGAAGGCACTGATGGCTGTGCTCCAACCCTCCCCTCCAGACAGACCAACAACCAGTTAAGACATTGGCTTCCCCAACATGGTGGCTGTAGCTCCAAACTGTAGACATTTGCAGACAACTGTATTCATTTATGCCTCTCTGAAGTGCCTCATGTGGATGGTGAATACATGGAATTGCTTCTACAAACATGACCTCCTCTTACCTGGTGGAGTGACAGGCAGCTGGTTCTCCATCATGATGTCTCTGTGTCCCTCCATATGCTCCCACTCTTCCATGGAGAAATAGACTGTGACATCCTGACACCTGATAGGAACCTAACAACACACAATGATACAGTCATCCTCCAGACATAACGCTTCTGATCCCGAATGATGTTCCAGAATTCCCGGCACCGCTCTCCTCTCCTGTCAGAAGATCTGTGATCTTGTTGATGACCTCCAGACTCTTGTTGTTTCTCTCTAGTATCAAGGAATTGAGGTGGGGGATCCATGGAGGTTCTCTGGCTCCTGCTCCAATCTTCTGAGACATGGGAATGGCTGCTGAATGTCACATGATCACTAGATGTCTTCTTCACCATTGTATATTCCTGTGTAATAAGAGCTCCAGATAGGTTACTATAATAACTAGCACTGGACTTAATTTAAATGAGAGATGAGAACATTTTGGTAAAATTTCACATATTTTTTAAACACATTGGAGTCAATGGGAGAAGACAAAATGAAGATGGACCTGGTGCTTTAAAGCTCAAGTTGAACCTACGCATATATTGTTTCTCCTCCAATGATAATGACATTTTTAAATAAAACCATTCTACTACATTGCGTACCACATTGCAGATCCAGTGATGTCATCACAAGCGCTCTGAGATATTAGATCTCATACATACTGATCAGAATTTATATCTAAGAGACCCTTTTTCCGGGTGGTATACAAATGATGTCTGTGTGAAATTCCCAGAATCCTCCTCACCTCTCCCGTCATCAGGTAGATGAACTCAATAGTAAGTCTCAATATCCTCTCCACCATCTTCTTCCTTTCTTCCTCCATCCTCCGAGGACAGATCTGTGGAATATTCCAGGGGGATGTTTGTCCTAGAAAAGTAAATCAGTTGTAAGAAGAAGCCTTATATCCTTTAGGTATAAAGTCTACAGCCGGGGTCCCAAACCTTATTGAGCCCGGGGGGCCCAGGAAAATTCTTCCAGATCCTTCCATGACCCAACAGAAAGAAAACATTTATCCTCATATAATAAATGTACGGGAAAGTAAGATATGGATGTAAAGATGGGTGGATCCACTCAGTTACTGTAATTTAAAGAAACACAATGATTAAATGTCTATAGAATAAATCATTGGTGTCAGTGTGATAGGGGCCCCTAGGAGTGAATAGCCCCAGAGTCAGCCCTCCCTTTATACCAGGGTCCCCACAGTCCCCTCTCCTTATATCAGGTTCCCCACAGTCCCCTCCCCTTATATCGGGGTCCCCATAGTCCCCCCTTATATCAGGGTCCCCTTCTATCAGGGTCCCCATAGTCCCCCTCCCTTATATCAGGGTCCCCACAGTCCCCTCCCCTTATTTCAGGGTCCCCATAGTCCCCCTTATATCAGGGTCCCCACAGTCCCCTTCTATCAGGGTCCCCATAGTCCCCTTCCCTTATATCAGGGTCCCCACAGTCCCCTTCTATCAGGATCTCCATAGTCCCCCTCCCATTATATCAGGGTCCCCATAATCTCCCCTTATATCAGGGTCACCACAGTCCCCTCCCCTTATATCAGGGTCCCCATAGTCCCCTTCTATCAGGGTCCCCATATTCCCCCTCCCTTATATTAGGGTCCCCATAGTCCCCTTCTATCAGAATCCCCATAGCCCCCTCCCCTTATATCAGGGTCCCCATATTCCCCTTCTATCAGGGTCCCCATAGCCACCTCCCCTTATATCAGGGTACCCATAGTCCTCCCCTTATATCAGGGTCCCCTCCCCTTATATCAGGGTCCCCATAGCCCCCCCCCTTATATCAGGGTCCCCACATTCCCCTTCTATCAGGGTCCCCTAAGGGAAGAGACTGTGGGGACCCTGATATAATGGGAGGGGGACTATGGAGATCCTGATAGAATGGGGACTGTGGGGACCCCGATATCCCCCCAGTATCCCCATAGTTCCCTCTCCCCTTATAACAGGGTCCCCTTCTATAAGTATCCCCATAGTCCCCCTCTCCGTATATCAGGGTCCCCACAGTCCCCCCTTATATCAGGGTCTCCACAGTCTTCCTCTCCTTATATCAGGGTCCCCACAGTCCCCCCCTTATAACAGGGTCTCCACAGTCCCCCTCCCCTTATATCAGGGTCCTCTTCTATCAGGATCCCCATTGTCCCCCTCCCCTTATTTCAGGGTCCCTACAGTCCCTCTCCCCTTATATCAGGGTTCCCACAGTCCTCCCCTAATATCAGGGTCCCCACAGTCCCTCTTCCCTTATACCAGGGTCCCCACAGTACCCACTTATATCAGGATCCTTTACAGACCCCCTCCCCGGGGTGAATTTAAGAATTTCCGAACACCGAGTTCACACTATGTGCATATATGATCATGCATTGGTACATTATCCATGATGACTGTATATTTCATTTCTAATTGTAATATATTTCTCTAATTAAAGATACAGATACTCCTGAAGAAGCAATAATCCTAAATCGCGAAACAATTTTAAAAAATCTTCAAGGACCTATGAACACCCTATTAGCGTATGTAATACCCTAGTGAAGGTTTTTCTGACGTGTTCATTAATACAAGCAAAGGAAGTACATCCATTTTATGGATTGATCAATAGGTCCCTTTTTGTATTTTCTAATTCATTTGTTTTATTCAATGTGCATTGTATATGTAGTTAATATGCGAGAACTATTATAAATGTTATTATAATATTTTACATGTGCCGTTAAAGTCCATTTTTCTCTATCCTTCAATTTACCCCTCCCCCTTATATCAGGGGCCCCACAGCCCCCCCCCCTTTTTATATCAGGGTCTCGATAGTGCCCCTCCCCTTATATCAGTGTCCCCACAGTCCCCCCTTATATCAGGGTCTCCACAGTCCCCCTCTCCTTATATCAGGGTCCCCACAGTCCCCCTCCCCTTATATCAGGGTCCCCCTCTTATATCATGGTCCCCACAGTCCCCCCTTATATCAGGGTCTCCACAGTCACCCTCTCCTTATATCAGGGTCCCCACAGCCCCCCTCCCCTTATATCAGGGTCCCCCCTCTTATATCAGGGTCCCCACAGTCCCCCCTTATATCAGGGTCCCCACAGTCCCCCCTTACATCAGGATCCCCACAGCCCCCTTATATCAGGGTCCCTACAGTCCCCTCCTTATATCTGAATCCCCACAGCCCCTCCTTATATCAGGGTCCCCACAGTCCTCCCTTATATCAGGTTCTCCACAGTCCCCCTTATATCAGGGTCCCCACAGTCCTCCCTTATATCAGGTTCTCCACAGTCCCCCTTATATCAGGGTCCCCACAGTCCCCCTCACCTTATATCAGGGTCCCCGCAGCCCCCCTTATATCAGGGTCCCCACAGTCCTCCTCCCCTTATATAAGGGTCCACACAGTCCCCCCTTTTATCAGAGTCCCCACAGTCCTCCCTTATATCAGGGTCCCCATAGTCTCCACCTTATATCAGGTTCTTATAGTCCCCCTTTTATCAGGTACTCCACAGCCCCCCCTTATATCAGGGTCCCCACAGTCCCCCCTTATATCAAAGTTCCCACAGCCTCCCTCCTCCTATACCAGGGTCCTCGAAGTCCCCCCTATATCATGGTCCCCACATTCCCGTCCTATTATCAGGGTCCCCATAGTCCCCCTCCTCTTATATCAGGGTCCCCACAGTCCCCCTCCTCTTATATCAGTGTTCTCACAGTCCCCCCTTTTATATCAGGGTTCCCACAGTCCCCCCTGGTATCAGGGCCCCCATGGTGCCTCTCCTCTTATATCAGAGTCCCCATAGTCACCCTCCTCTTATATCAGGGTCCCCACAGCCCCCCCCCCCTTATATCAGGGTCCCCACAGTCCTTCTCCTCTTATATCAGGGTCCCCACAGTCCCCCCTTATATCAGGGTCCCCACAATCCCCCTCTCTTATATCAGGGTTCCCACAGTGCCCCCCTCTTATATGAGGGTCCCCACAGCCCCCTTTATATCAAGGTCCCTACAGTCCCCTCCCTAATATCAGGGTTTGGGTATACATAACTAACCAATAACAATGGCAGTACTGGTGGGGGGGATCCTGGTGTTGCAGAATGAACACCCTGGACATCCCCCAGATTCTTTACAAACTGTCCCCTGTCAGTGTGGTGGGCTGTCACTATGATTGGAGAGGAATGGGCGGGCCCGACCTGCAGGAAGTACACGCCTCTCCTTCCAGAAGTAAACACATCCCCGTGTTACCATAGTAACAACAATCAGCACACTCCTGAAACAGCAGTGGCCATTTTCTTGTAGCCATCAGTGTTTATAAAGAGGTGGCCATTTTCTCTTCCATGAATTGTGTGATGATAATCCATGGTGTAATAATTGTCTGTCCTCCTCCTATACCTCATTAGTACATACAGCCATGTGTCAGTGAGATTGTCATAATTTGTACATCAATATTCTCCTCCTTGGTGTGAGCAATAAAATTAAAAAAAATCTTTAAAAAAAGTGTAAATAAAAAAAATAAAATAAAATAAATGAAATAAAAAAAATGTTTCTCCCCTTGCCGACTATATACAGTATATATACGGAGGCTCCCCTGTAAAGGATCTGTACATGATTCTGTGCTTCCGGGTTTGGGGAATGCACATGCGCTGCTGCCGGCGACCTGCTGCGGCTGTGATTGGATACAGCGGGAGCCAATCAGCAGGTCCTATGGACCCGACAATTGTCCCCGTGCCCAACAATCGAGAGAGACATAATGTTGGTCTTCCGATGTAAACAAGGCCGATCGCTGTTCTGTGACAAGGGAAGGTTGTAATCCTGTGTCTCTGCTAAGCAGGAACACAGATCTCTGTCTTCCCACAGTAGAAGCCCCATGGGACACACATGGGACACACAGCAGGGCATACAGCGGGGCATGGGCCACACATCGGGACACTGAGCACACCGCAGGGCACACAGCGGGACATGTGGCACACAGCGGGACACTGCGCACACCACAGGGCACACATCGGGACATGGGGCACACAGCAGGGAACCCAGCAGGGCATGGGGCATACAGAGGGACACTGGGTACACAGCGGGGCATGGGGCACACAGCAGGGAATGAGGCATACAGGAGGGCCCACAGCAGGGCACATCATGGGGCACATATCAGGACATGGGGCACACAGCAGGGAACAGGGCACACAGGGGCACTGGGCACACATCAAGACATGGGGCACACAGTAGGGCACATCATGGGGCACACAACAGGGCACACAGCGGGCATGGGGCACACGACAGGGGGCACACCATGGGGCATACATCAGGACACAGGGCACACAGCAAGACACGGGACACACAGCAGGGCATACAGCCAGGACCGTTTTTAAGGCAGGGCAAAAGGGGCAGCTACCCTGGGTCCTGCCATTGTTGTGGGGCCCAAAGTAGCTGCCTCATACTTGCCAACTGTCCCAGTTTAAATTCCCTTATCCCTTCAAGTTTTAGTCCTGTGCTGTGTCCCGATATCTCAGTGTAAACTTCTGCTGCCACTTCTGCCATGTACAGATGACTCACCTGCAGAACTTGTGTTTACATGTAAACAACCTGCATTGATATGTAAATAGTTGTGGACCATGGCATTGATATGTAAATAGAGGTGGTATTCATATGTATATCATGTCCCCCTGAGGTCACATCCACCATCACTTCTGCTGAATGCTGCCCACTGGAGAGGTAAAGGAGCATACTTGAAAGTCCTGCCTACAACTGGGGTCATTAAGCCTAACATCAGCCTGTTCTGCAAAAGTAAGCAAATTGGAGGTGGAACCCTGCTTCAAAATAACATGGTGCCACAGCACCCTGAATTTTGGTGCATGTGAATACGCAGGCAGGCAGTAAGAAGATAATGTGCTGTAACCTTTAGAAACCAATCAGTGAGCAGTAATGCTGTGCACTAACCTCTTGCAACCAGTTGCTGAGCAGTAATAATGTGCAGTAACCTTTAACAACCAATTAGTGAGTAGTAAAGATGTTCAGTAACCTCTAGCAATCAATCAGTGAGCAGTATTGATGTACAGTAATCTCTAGAAACCAATCAACAAGCAGAAGTCATGTGCTGTAACCTCTGGAAAATAACAATGAGCCATAATGTGTGCTGTAACCTCTAGCAGTTAGTCAGTGAGTGGTAATGATACACTGTAACCTCTGGCAACCAATCGCAATTGCTGCCTGATCTGATTCAGTAAACTGATTTTTAGTCTAGCTGCTATTTATTGTATGTCTCAAAGCATGTGGAGAGGGAAATTGCGTGGAAGAGGGGGCCCAAGAAAATGTGTGTTTGCCCAGGGTCCAAACAGTATTAAAGGCGGCCCTGCATACAGAAGGGCACATCATGGGGCAGACAGCAAGGCAAGAGGCACACAGAGAGGCATGGGGCACACATCAGGACATGGGGCACACAGCAGGGCAGGGAAGCTGCTGTCATTACCTCTCCTGCTCCCCCTGGCCCCTCCTCTCTTCTAGACTGTCTGAATTGATGACAGATCTGGTTCCCGCAAAGCAGCGGTAATTTTACCTCTCGTGCCACGCTCCTCCCTGCCACTCATCCCCTCCCCTGGGGTGGACGGGAGGCAAGGAGGGGCCGGGGAGGAGGGGCGTGCGCAGCATGGGGCACCAGCATGGGGTGTGTCTCCAGATCTCCCGGCTCTGTCCCACCCCCTCCCCTGGCCACAGACAGAAGATGGAGCAGCTTGAGCGGCCCCCGCGGTCGTTTTCCATTCGGCCGCTCGGGTTGTTCTGTCTGTGGCTGAGTGACAGTCCCAGTCGGGAGATCACCCGGTGCTCGCGGGTGTCCGGGAGCCTGCAGTCAAATGCGGGAGACTTGAGAAGTCTGCAATTCACACTAGTGGAAACCGAACCTTAGTGTCCGATTTGTCCGCCGCAATATCGGAGTCCCACTATAAGTCACTGACTGCCGCCATTACTAGTAAAATAAATAAGTAAAAATTACAGTACTCCATGCCATAGGTTATAGACGGGATAACTTTGCCCAAACCAATCAATATTCGTCTATTGGGAGGACATTTCATTTTTTTTCCATTTTTTTATTGGATTTGTTTAAGGGCTGGTTCACACCACATGCAGTCCAGTGCGTTTTGTTTTCTCTGCATCAGAAACGCATGGATAGTAGGTCATATGGTTTCCAATGGTATGTATAAAAGAAATAATTGCTGAATGTCTGAGAATCATCAGCACCAAATCCCTTGATTAAAAATGACAAAGAAGCAGGAAATTGCATTTTAAATCGGTGTTC